>NC_047144.1:20010708-20310708 GCF_009829125.3 Periophthalmus magnuspinnatus
ACTACGCCTTCGTGATCGGCGGGCTGCTGGACTTGTACGAGGCTACCTTCGAGACAAAATGGCTGCAGTGGGCCGAGGAGCTGCAGCTGAGACAGGACGCGCTCTTCTGGGATGCTCAGGGGTCTGGCTACTTCTGCAGTGACCCCCACGACCCCACTGTCCTGCTCCAGCTCAAAGAGGGTAAGACGGATATGATAATGGGCGATAATGGCAGTCAGGACACAGTAGTACAGCGCATTATAGGTTATGTGACGTCATGACATTCTTAGTCCATATTTACAGCTGCATTCTGTAACTTTTCAAGCGATTGGTGCGCAACCTGCTTGTCTCTGTGCTGTGTTATTGGATTACCAGGAAATATGGCGTTAAACTTGTATATTTCCATTTGTGTTGTCACGATACTAAAATTTCAAACTATATTTCACAAAAGACTTGATTCTAAATACCAATTCTTTTACCACGATAATAATAACTAATAATAATAATAAAATGATACGCTTTCTTTAGACAATATAATGTCATTTTCAACTTAAATCATAGATCTTTCTTGTATATTTCTATTTGACTTTATATCTGTGTAATCCCTCAGTACTGGGCCATGTCTATGTGGTATTTTGTGGTATCTAAGTATTTTTTTTTAGCATTTTGAGCAACTATAATGGAATAAATGCAAGATAAACAGGTTTAATGGCAGTCTAGGTGCAGGTCCATGTGCAGGTCCATCAGCTGGTAGACCTCCCATCACCTGAAGTCAATCATCTTTATTCATCCTCTAGGAGTAATTTAAGCACATTCAGTCTTCATGCAGAAGTTCATAGTCAGGGTTCTGGAGGACCTTGGTGCCTCTTCTCACAGATTGCTGCACACAGGAGGAGGACAGAGTTCTTCTTACAGGGAGTCCAATTGTTTTAGAAGAGACTTTAGAGTGTTCTTCAACCTGCTTTTAATCTGTACAGATGTGGAGTTACAAAATGTGCCGGACAAAGTGCGTGTACAAAGTGAATTAGTTGTAAAATGTTGACTTGATGTTTTGGCTGACATCGTGACAATCTCATTTGTGTTTGATGGTAAAAAGTTCTCAGGTAGTTGTACTCTTCTACTATTTCCGCATGGTCTGTATGAATAGCTGGTGGTCTTTTTGACATTGCGCTTGAGATGGGATTTGTCACAACCTTCAACAAATTCAGTGAGACTTGAGCCGTGCGGGTATCGTGGGGTTGCAAACTTAACCTTGTAACTGTTGGATTGACCGTTTTCCTGCAGTCATCAGTGTAGAGAGATAAATAATAAGAGAGACAGGACACAGCCTTGTGGTGTCCAGTAGAAGTTACAGAAAAGAATAATAAATCAGTTATACATATTGCGTTATGTTTTTAGTTGTTTCGTGGTTAGGTATCGGTTCCAAGACTTGATAATATGTTAGTAATCACCGGACAAATACACATTAAATGAAAGCTGGGACAAAGATCAGCGTTTCTGTCAGCACAAATAAACTATGGTGAAATGTAATTTAACTCACAATAGAGATGTTGATGTAATCCACGTTCATCCAAGACTGTTCTGTTGTAAGTAAAGTTTCATCGATTGTCATCTGGATAGAATCTAGTATAAATCAATCAGACTGTGAAGCATGTTTTCACTTGAACGGATTTAAAAGCCCGGATTTTCTGTCAAAAATGGTTAATAACCCATCAAAGTGAATTATGATCCAGCTATTCATCTGGAAAAAATCCCATAGAATGAAAACTTGAAAGATTTCATAACAGAATATGGCCAAATAGTTTTGATTCCACCCAAAAAAAAAAAACCTTGAGAAGATGGAACTACAAAATCAAGTCAAGTGAATAGCACAATATCGCGTTTTAGAGCCTTTGCTGGGGGTAATTCCTTCTTTCTACCGTGTTATAACGTTGTTCCTTCATTAAAAATATGCCCAAAGAGTTTTTAGACCGAGCTGGATCTTCCTATACGCAGACTACAGCATGGAGAGCAAAGGGAGGAGGGACATATAAAACACGTTAATACATTGTTTCTGGCCTATATAGCATTTTCAAAACACTAAAAAGTAACATGGCGATCTAAATATGTTTGTGTTAGCAGATAATAGCATATAGAAGTAAAATACCCCTCCTTTTGAAATGTGAATGTTAAAAATTGGTAATAATATAAGCCCGAATATGTTTGATCCTGCTACTATAGCTTCTCAAGGAACAGTGACTTAAAAGTTTTTGATTTGCGACCCAAAAGAGTGAAGAAGACGAATCTACAACTCTCTCTGGAACTCTCTGATCTGCTTTGGTGCCACTCTACAAAAAGTTGAAGGATATCGTGACAAATGATCACAGACAGATAATTAAACGCTACATTTTCTTCCATTATAAGACCATATATCAGAAATGCCGCGTTCTGGATTGGCTTAATCATTCAACTATTGGCCTGTCCACTTGTCTTCTTCCCCAGAACTCAGAGCCGTCACCTCACGTTGGATTGTTTTGGAGCCCGTTGAACATTACTACGGTGGTGATGTGACTGGAAGTTCACCTAAACATAGACAGGTTTCAAGCAGAGAGGAGCTGCTCAGGCTGGAGAGCTCTGACTGCTGCTGCCGCTTTGATCGCTGGGCTGCCATATCCGTCTTCATTTGGTCTCCAGTTCAGGCCGGCTCCTGACAGCTAGAACATGTACAGTGCATGAGAGCCCGACTACCTCCAATTACCTCCAGCCTGCGCCGCTCTGTTTTATTTTGCTGCTACAACGGTTGAAACGGGTAATGCGGAAATAAGGAATACAATGAAAGCAGACACGGTTTTCCAGGTATTTTAGGCAGTATCGCTGTAATGCGGATGTAAAATAATAGTGACTGTTCTAATTTCGTCTCAAATAGGCTCTGTGCACAGCGTGCTAGCTAGCTCACTGCGTCTCAAAGCTAATAAAATAGCAAAACATAAAATCGGCTACCTATTCAAATTCAAATTAAGTAAAATAAACACTACCCAGTTATTTTTATATGTAGAATACTTCAGTTTGTGGTGCTGTTTATTATTTATTATGCCTCAAAATTAGCATTAGCATTAGCGTGAGGCACAAATATCTCCCTTTCGAAACACAAAAGAGTGAAGTGTTCATTTTATTTGTGTAGTTTTTACACACCCGCAGCTCCCTGTCCATTGCCTTATCTTTAATTACTTAATTCATTACCATTAGCAAAATATAATTGAACAGGAAGTAGTGACGCTAACAGTGAGGTTGCCGGGTTGTTGTGCGCAGAGCTGATTGTTGTAGCTAACGTTAGAGATAAAAAGTATTGCATAGTACAGTGAGTCACAAAGCCCCAGAGCCAAGGTAGGCATGTTCTAATCAAATACAGCTTTTACTGATAACAATAGTGTTGATTGATTTATTCTTAATTACAAAAATATTGGACATGAAAGTTATTTATGTCATAATTTGGTGCCTCAAAACAAGTATCCAATTAGAAAGCAGAGTGAGGTTTAGGTGAGTCTCTCATTTGGGTTGCTAATTTCAATGAAAAATCTAGTTAATTTAAACCTAAAAGATCTTATCCAGAGAAAAGAAATGGTTTGAGAGGGGAGTTAAAGAAGACATTTTTTGTTAGGAAAGAGAATCCTTCCTTAAACTGCAATGGGAGCCTAAGACATAATCTCTCCCATCTCTTCCCCATCTATAACTCCATCCTCAGACCCAAAGCAAACAAAAGAAACAAAGAACAATAGGGTGAGCCCATTGTGCCATTAAAGGTTGAATGTGTTCACAAGTAATCTGACCAGAACTGAAGACTTGGATGAGCAGCAAAACATCTTCACTCCTACAACTTTTTGTCCAGATTTAACTTCAGCTTTTACTTTTAAACCTAAAATGAATGAATAAAATGGCACAGGCAACCCAGGTTCAATTATGATTGTAGTACCTTTTTTTTAAAACTATAAGAGCAAACAGTTCCTTACATTTTTTTCACCATTAGCTACACATTATTTTTGGAGCCGTTCACACCACTGCCACCACTCGAAACATTTTTTAAAAAGACAGGAAACATGCACATCAAAATAAATCACAGGTACATTACACCGTGTCTTTGTATTGACATAAGAGGTCTTAACACTTCACTGTGATTGGTCATTCACTTACACCATTACAGGGGGGAAAAGCTTAACTGAATCCCCAAATTAGCATACGATCATCAGAGGGATCAGCCCTTCGTTGTCTAATCACGATTCCCTCCCTCTGATGTGGTACTGCAGATGTCACAGCTCCTCGTGTCTGGATGGATCGGTCTGTCTCGGAGTGATGAATAATGAGAGAGTTTGGATTTCTCTGTAACAGAAGATGTGCCGCTCTGACCTTGGCCTCGCTCTGACACCCGCACATCCCGGATCAGACTGGGACTACTTTCTACCTGTCTGCGTCAAGGGTGCTTTTACTCCCCGCAGTAGCTCCCATGTTGCTCTCTCTGTTTCTCTCTGTCACTTTCTTGAACTCTGTCTCGCTCTCTCCCTCCTACTTTTCTGCCTTGCTGTCTCTTTCTTCACCTCTTTCTCTTTTTCTCAAATTGAAAACTTGCTATCTTGTCGTTACTGCTGTGTTTTAGACGAAATAACTTAAGCAGATCTATTGCAAAATCGACTTTTCAGAACTTTTAATCATGTTATAGTTGTTTCTCCTTCTCGTTTACTCTCTCAAAAGTTGTATGTGGAATGATTCGTGGATGTTTGTACACACCCGCTGCTCTGAAGTAACTTCATTCTCCAATTTTATGTCCTTAATCAGTGATAGGACAGGATACAGCATCGTGTAATTTAGGAACAAATGAAAAAAATCACCTGTTCGCTTGCGTAAGGTGCAGCTATTAATCAGAGGCGCTGACAGCTACACGAGTCTTTGTTGTGATGACGTTTACAGCGACGTTGGCTCCCACTGGGCGCTGCAGTTTGCTAACACTGACGTCAGTGGACCTGTTTCTTTTATTAAATCCTTTTTGACAAATATTGCGGTTTAAAATGTGTAAATTATAACATAACGATCCACGGTTGTCAGAGATTTTAGCTATATATCAGGCTTAAGCACAATAGGTCTGCTTTAAAGTGGCACTAGTCAAGTTAATTTTATTTTCTAGATCACTTTTCATGCACGTAGACAGCTCAAAGTGCTTTAAACAGAATTAAAATCACAATAATTAACGATACGTGAGATATTAGCGATATATGAGTTCACAGTATTTACACATAACCAATACAAGAGATCATGACGCTTGAACTTTTCCATTAGTTATTCAAAAGTTCAAGTGTTATTAAAAGGTTCAAGTCAGTAAATATACGTATTCATAGCTTTTTTCATGAGCAATATTAAAACAATGTGTATTTGATTTTTGTCCTTATTTCAAAGGGGCAGATTTTCTAGTAAAGAGTTCCACATTTGGGATACGCAGAAACTAAATGAGGCTTCACCATGTTTGGTCTGAACTCGAGGAATCGCCAGGAGACCAGCTGATCTTAGAGGCTTAAGCGGATCAGGAGGAGTTAGCAGGTCCATCAGATACTCTGGACCTCTACCGTTTTAAGATTTGTAGAGTAATACAATAATTTTGAAATTGATTCTATGAGGGACTGGAAGAAAATGTAATTCTCTTTTTTTTTTTTGCTACTTAACTGTCTTCATGTTTTTGGCTAATGTTCACAGTTCCGTTTGGCCAATTTAGTTCAAATTAGGTAAATTTGCAGCTCTGTGGTCAAAAACAGCCCAAAATGTGTCCTGCCTACAATAGACACTGCATTTTCAAGTACTATGTGATATCACGCATGACTGTTTGCAGCCAGGTGTTACTGATTATTAATGCCTGACTGCAGGGGCAGAGTTTAAAGCGTGGATACCTGTTTGACACTGGTCCTCGTATGGCCAGATCCCGCCCTAAATTACTAGTCCAAAGTCCAAAAACAAGAGCAACAAACTAATTACATAACTTTGTCAAACCTGTTAAAAAACAAGTATTAAATGCACCATACCTGAGTTAGTTATTCCTTGACGAGGTAAACAAGGCAATCAAAGCCATTTTTCACTGTGAGAGTGGAGTTTAGCCGCAAAAGTAACACTAAAAACAACTAGCATGCTAAAGTGCAATTCCTGATTATGAATAAAATAATAAAAGGTTTCTAATCAGATGTGTTGGCAAGACACATTTGGCTCAAAATATGCAGGAAAATGTATTCATAAATTGTTTTTGTGTAGATAGTTTTCTGCCGTGCGTATCCCCTGTGTTCTTTACAACAACTAGCATGCCAACGTACACTTCCTGATTATCGTACAATAAAACACCTTTAACTAGACGTGTTCAGGACACAGCGGACGTATTTTGACCTCAAAAGCTGCTCACACAATATATCAGTACTGGGGCAGAGACACATTTTGCTCAAACACATGGAAGAAAAAATCAAGTACAAGCTCTTTAATAAAACATTCATCAGTTTCACTCATGTAGATCGAGTTTTTTTGCATGCCCGCCCGCCCCTCTTTCTCCGCTGTGAGGAGGAAGCCCATTAGTGACGCCTCTGTCCCACCATGTCGGCTGTCAGTGAAGACAGATTACCCGTGCAGCTCCACACTCCGCACTCTCTCCTGCCTCTCTATCTGTTTTCATATATAAGCTCTAAGGTCACAATCATATACTGACACTCGCTTTGATGTATTTATATAGACCCGCTATTCAAAAGTGAGCAGACACTTTTAAAGTCTAAACAGCCAGTGTGTTTGTTTGTCAGGGGAGGAGGGGTTGTCTGGGTAGTTTGTATCGTTAGACTTAGTTTTATGGAGTTTTAAAAAACACTGGAGCACTTTCTATATTATCACATGACGTCACAAGGTAGATTATGCAGGGTTTGAGTGTTACATTACATTATAATAAAGATCAGAACTGATATGAGGCCCAAAACATTATATTTTGCAGTTGCACGTTATCTGTGGAAACCCTCAGTCGTCCAGGTCTGAGCCATATTAAAAGACAAAGTTAAAATCTGCCAACTGTCTATCTGAAGAGAGGGGCTAACTACACTGAAACTGTAAACATCTATTGTCTCCAGTTTCAGCCTTAACGACCCCATTCAACCTTTAATGGTCCTCCTATTGTTCTTTTTGTTTGCTTTGGGTCTGAAGGTGGAATCATAGATCTGTGAGAGATTGTGTGTCAGTTCTCCATTCCTGTTTAAGGAAGGATTCTCTTTCCTAACAAAACAGCTTCTTTAACTCCTCTCTCAAACCATTTCTTTTCTCTGGCTGAGATCTGAACTTCACTATCTTCAAAGTAGTGGTTAGTGGCTTTGAGATGGAGATGTACAGCAGACTGGGGTCCCGAGGAGCTTTCACGGTGTTGGTACATCCTCTTATGGAGCGGCTGTTTAGTTTCTCCAATGTAACGCTCACTGCACTGAACGGAGTAGACCACATTACTTTGTTTATGGCTCCGAGTTTTGTCCTTTGGGTGAACCAGTTTTTGTCCTAAAGTGTTCGTAGGTTTGAAAAAGACAGGAATCTCAAACTGTCTGAAAATTCTCTGAAGTTTTTCAAACACACCCGCAGTGTAAGGAATGGTAACACCTTTCCTTCTGGGTTCAGATTATGTGTTGTCCTGTTTTTTTAGCTCTCTTAGATCTATTGAAGGCCCACTTTGGACATCCACAGTTGCAGGTTAGCTGCAGACACCCAATTTCTGCTCAGATCGGGGCTGCGCTCTTATCCCTCCACACGACAACCAGTTTGTCCCGTATTTATGAGTTTAGAACATCCTCCTGTCCCCAAAGAAACTACCTCCTCCACCGTTTTCAGCGACGTGCGGACTGAATACGGATTGAGTGAACACGCAGCTTGTTGTAGTGCAAAAGAGCGGCTAATCTTAATCAGAACTTTGTGGATTCGTGAAAACTTGTGGCTGTGTAAAAAGCCCCTTTAACACGTTAGCTTTGATTAGTTTTTGCAACTCTGTCCTGAATAAATAAAAAAACAGCATGAGATAACCTACTTCCACAAGCCTCCTATAGCCATGAGGAAGGATCCCACAGCGGACAGTGTGGAAGGGGGTGGAGGAGGGTGCAGGGGTCATGAGAAGATCCCTCCAGGCTCTCACTGCACCCTGACAGGAGATAAGGTCAGTTGTTGGTCCCATCACATCACACTATAGAGGAATGTCCACAGTGTCTGGAATCGGCTCAGTCTATGGCCTCTGCGCCGCCATATGCTAATGTGTGCATTCTGTCTGGTGTAGATGAGGATTTAATTAGTTGGGAAGTAATTATATCCTGGCCTCTTTGCAGTGTTATACATTATTCAGGCTTTTTGTACTACTGTTGAACACAATCATCTTTTTAAATTATAACTTTTAGCCCTTTTTACTCATTACAACACATAATGGAAAGTCTAGTATTGCGGCATTTGTGTAATCCCTTAGTTGTCCAGTTAGGGTTTAAAGCAAAAGAAGGTTGAATTTGATCAGCTTTTTTTCATTTCTGAAGTAGCTTTGGTAAAGGATTGGCTTAAATTTGCCTGAATTTCAGCCAATTTAAACTAATGTAAACTAACACACTCTAGGTGTTTACAGTGAGGAATACATGTTATTAGAGTTGTTACTGGATTACATTACTGGATACGACCGTATTTTTCAGATTAAGTCACACTTTTTTTTCATAGTTTTGCCAAGGGTGTGACTTATACTTAGATGCGACTTCAGATCCAAAGTAAACTTGTTAGCTTGTTTTTTATGCTTTACTTATTTGATTAACTGTTAATATTTTATGTTAACAAACCAGACACATGTTCAGTTCTGCCTATGCTTCATGTAGCTCAGGGGTGTCGAACACATTTTCACCGAGGGCCACATCAGCAAAATGGCTGCTCTCAAAGGGCCAAATGTAAAATAAATCTAACAAATTTAATAACTTGTTAATTAACTCTTTCTGTATTTATTACTTATTCAAGTTATAAATATTGCATATACATTTGCCTAGATGTAAAAAATATGGCTGTGTAACTCTGTACCTCCTGATAAATTGAGATTATAAAACCATCATACCTTTTAATTTACCCTGTCGAGGGCCACATAAAATTATGTGGAGGGCCGCATTTTGCCCATGGGCCTTGAGTTTGACACATGTGATGTAGCTGAATAAATATAAATGTGTTACGTTTAAATATAAATGTGTCTGTACTGATATTCAGCCTGTTGTTCTCTATTATTATTATAACTTGCCTTTAAAGATAAAGTGTCTGTTCTTGATTTCGAATTTTGTACAATAAATTTCCCAAAAACGCAACTTAAACTCCAGTGCGACTTATATATGTTTTTTTCTTAATTATTATGCATTTTATTGCTGGTGCGAGTTATACTCCAGAGCGACGTATAGTCCAGAAAATACAGTAACTTAACTGTAAATAACTCAGTGTATTAGTTTCAGTGTAATTAGCTCCTCTGTTCAGGCAGATATTTAAATGGTCTGCAAAATTACCCCTGTACAGATGTATTATAAAAGCAGCTCTAGAGGTCAAAATAAGTCTGCTGCTTGCTGTCTGCA
Organism: Periophthalmus magnuspinnatus; assembly: GCF_009829125.3. Lineage (NCBI taxonomy): Eukaryota > Metazoa > Chordata > Actinopteri > Gobiiformes > Gobiidae > Periophthalmus > Periophthalmus magnuspinnatus. The sequence goes on from NC_047144.1 coordinate 20,020,278, forward strand.
TTGTAAAGACTCAGGAAGTGTGCTGTTAGCATGATACTGTACTTATGTTTATATTACTGTGACTTTGTTTTTACTCATATTGAGGCCTTATATTCACATGTGCAAAAAGAGCTGTTGATGACGCTGAAATTACATAGTTGCTAACACTAAAAACGCTTAGCTGTGTAGTTAAAATATTAGTGTAGTAGATCAGAATGTCTGATAATGGTGAATAAACTTTAAAAACACAGAGGAGCACTTCTGGATCACCACTGAATGACATCATGCAGTGGGGGCAAACATTTTGAGCTCTCACAAAATATACAGAACTTTTTCACTATTTATTTTTAATTATTTAATATATTATTTTTAGGAAACAATCTGACATGATTAAAAGCTACATGTCTGTCTAAACCCCCCCCCCCCCGCTTTTGTGCGTGTTGCAGACCAAGATGGTGCGGAGCCCAGTGCCAACTCCGTGTCAGCGTCTAACCTGCTGCGTCTGTCCCAGTCCACGGGCCGCGGGGAGTGGGTGCACAAATGCAACCAGCTGCTCACCGCCTTCTCCAAACGCCTCTCCTCCGTGCCCATCGTTCTGCCCGAGATGGTGCGCGCCCTCATGGCTCAGCACTGCACTCTCAAACAGGTAACGGATGGGTGGGAAGAACCAAAAAAAAAAACTAACTTGGTGTAATATTCTATCCATTTGAAGAAAAATAGAGTAGTTTTTAGTCATAAATGTAATAATTGTTTGCCGTTTTTGGTTGTAGTTCAGTGAATGTTTTATTGTAGTGTGAGATACTACAATGTATTTATTTATTCATTTGAATTTATAGCATCTCTTCTTCCCATATGCATCATTGTCACCAAATAGTGCCTCCTCAAATATTTCGCTTACCCAGGTTGTATTTTTCTTTTTTTTTTTTAGCAGTACAAAGATCTACCAACCTGACTAGCAGCAAATTTATACTTGTACCACTCTAAATTGAGTTTAAATCTGATCAGTCAAAATGTCTAACCTTGTTTGTGCCTGATTGATATGTCGAGTTCTACGCAATTATCAATCTGGAGCGGCTCTCGCTGAAAGCAATCACAAAACGAATGAATGAATATTAGAATCTGATTGGTCGAAGCGTCACAACAGTGGAACAAGCCGGAAAATCTAACTTTTGCTAGATCCAGTTGAGAGAAAAGCACATGTTCCCTGTTCGCAAATGCCTAAAGTGCTTCCCTTTGCACATTTTCACAAACAAAATAGTCTGTTTTTTTGTTAAAATAGGCTCAAGTATCTCTGTCGTTGTTGGTGCAAATATCATGAGAATCCATCGTTCATCCTGCAAAGTTACAGAACCAAAAAGATCATTTATAAAATAATTTGTTTTGGTTGGTTGGATCTGTGATTTTTCTGAGCCACTGTTTAACTTTCCAATTGCAACAGCAGTTAAAGAGCTAATGTGACAATCTTTACGCATTTATTTTTGTCAATTTGTACTTAAAGAACTGTCTGAAACTCTAAAACAATATAAGTACATGATAAGATACAGCAATTAGGAATCCAGCATAAGTCTGCTCCTCTTTGCCGTATTGAAAGAAATCGTTTCTGTTTACAAAAAAATAAAACCTCAATTTGCCGCTTTTGTTTGTTCTTCAAGTATTAAGATTGAAGCTGTTTTGTCCAGCTGACACATCCCCGTAGCTACTCACTCCAAACAAAAACAACTCAACTTCCGACTGAAGACTCCCCGGTGAGGCGTGTAATTTCCGTTTTATATTCTCTTTACAGTTAGCACACTTGTCACAACTATTTGAATCGCGGCTCGCGTCGGGAGCTCCGACACTTCAACAAAAACAATCTGTGTTTAAATTGGATGTTCGCCATCTCTTAAGGAAGAAACACTTTTTAAAGAAGCATTGTGTAATTTTACAGGTTGGGGATTTGTTACCGCCTTGTCTCCGTGGAGGTTTTACCGCTTTGAGTACGGCATTAAACATACTTTTCTCCGTGGGTAAAAGCATCGGAAAACATCCCTAGACGCTGTTCACAATAAGAATGCAGGTTTCTCGAGGTATTTTTGAGCAATAAATGCACCTGTAGTTGAAAAAAATACGGAAAATTTCAGACGGAGTAATGAAATCTCTATGGAAACGAGCAGAAATGTTACATGGAGCTGCGTCTTGCCTTATTCAAAGTAGGATAGGTCATCTGTGGGCATTAAAAGTCTCCACGCTCACTGGTCTTAATCCCAGTACGCGTCCGTAATATCTTTTACTTTCTAACAGCTGCGGTATGAGGTTATTTGAGCTCACTTACTTAATCTGGTTTGAAATATTAAAAGCTCCATGACCCAAGAAGTCCTTTTTCACACAGGCTACAAGCCTCCTTTTGATCACAGTTTGTATTCTTTACCAAAGCTTGTTTTTCTGTGTGGTTATCTTTCTACTAATTAGCGCGAGATGTAGACTCTTTAAAAGTTTCAGAAAACAAACAAAAGCATTCGAAATTCTGCAATGGGGGCAACTAGAGGCAAAAGTGAAATGGAACATAATGAGATTTCAACAGACGCTATGCAAACATTAGCAAAAACGACTTAAAAAGTTTGAAGATCGTCTGAAAGTAAAGGGGAAAATACAAAATGGATTTAAATAATACATTTTCAGGAGCCTGTGATCAATACGAGGTTGTGGTGCTGTTTAGATGTTAGATTTTCGACAAAAAGGCGCGAAAAACTGAAAAAACGCTAGCTAGCCTGTGACTAATGTTATTGGAGAGGGACTTGTTTAACAGCACAAATCAGCTCACTTGTTGTAGTTTCAGCTAAGACAGTTTTTTAAAGGTCAGATTGTGTTAAAATAAAACTCAGATTCTAGCTTGAGTAACAGAGATTCGGACAGAGCAGTGCCTACAGTTAGCATCACCCCCAAGTGGATGACATTAGCTGCAAAGTATCAATAAGAATCAACTCAGAATATCACTAAATATGAAAAATCCAGAGAGTGTTGGCAAATGAAATATCTATAGAAAAGTTTAGCTCACTACTGTTTTTTAGTTTTGAATATTCTGGATTTTAAAGAGTCATTTGAATAAAATAAATTAAATACAAGATTTTGTTTTTTCTTAATCGCTAGCATGATTAGCTAAAGCTAGTCTGTAATGCTAACTTCAAACTTACGCTAAAGGATTTAACCATGAACAACTAGAAACCAATATTAATGCTACAGGTTCACTCTCATCATGGGCTGCATCATCATAGTAACTCCAACCACAAGGGGGCAGTAAGGGATTAAGCAAAAGGACTTTTTCCATTTTCCTATACATTATGCCTGTTTCAGTGAAGTGTCATTGCGAGATAGGGATGTTTTTCACACCTTGTCACTGTTGTTTTAACTAAAATAACTGTGTTGCGTAAAATATTTCACTTCTATTTTGATTATTGACACAATCTCGACAGAATATGTTCGACTTTGCGTGTGACAAATGAACTGTGTAGCTTTTGTTTGTTGACGGTCTGCTATTTTCTTGTCTCTATGGTGATGTTATTGCTTGTCCTCTAATTTTCCACAATATGGCATTAAACAAATCCATCTTGTCTTTATTTAATATCTTAAAAAGCAAAAATTATTCAAATGAGTGGGATCACGTCTCCACAGATCTGACATGATTCTTGGTTCGGTGGTGATTTTATTTAATAACATATTGTTGAACTTTCCAGGGACAACTGTGCGGCAGACCATGCACCAGAAAAGTTACATAGTGCACCTTTAAAGCCCTAGAAACTGGTCCCACTGCCCCTGCGCTGCGCTATTTTCGAGCGTTAGCGCACGGTTTAGCACTCTCAACTTGCAGCAATACGGGACCTTTGCGTGTTCTCTCATTATCACGCTAATGCTAATTTTGGAGCTAATTTTGAATATTAAAATCACACCACAAACTGAAATAACACACTTTTTTTTTTTTTCACAGCAAATTATTAGTTGTATTGTTAGACTTTACATTTTAATAAACGTTAGCATTAGCACGTCCACTGTTTGATCTGTCAGTATTTATTGATTTTAGCGCTACTCAGCTAAAACCTCAGACTGATTTTATTAGAAACGGTTATGAATAATACTCAAGCAACTGGACGGCCGATAGGACTTTCTGAAAATCCAGGTTAAATAAAGAATAATAAATGTAGATTAATGGATCAAACGTCTAGGAAATTCTACAGTACGCTGCATGAAACGGAGCATCGCTAGCAAACCTTGACAGGATGAAACTTTGACAGGATGGGCTCAGGTTGGGGGGTACAGGAGGTAGTTAGTATTTCCGTCCCTCGTCTGGACCTTGCAGGGGGCATGTCGGGGGCACGGGGGGCAGAGTGTAATGAGCAGAAGGGCTACGCGACGCCAAGCTAGCCCAAATCTAACACCTGCCTCCCTCATTACCGCTACAAATCCAGTAACATCTTCCCAGTCCGACCACGTCCCACGCTCCACCTTTCCCCTCATATTCAAACCATCTTGTTATCGTGACACTTGTCTGTTTTCTTTTGGTGTTTTTTAGATTGTGATCTGCGGACAAAAGGATGCGCCCGATACTGCCAGCCTGGTAGCAGCGGTCAACTCGCTGTTCTTGCCTCATAAAGTAAGTCTGTTGGGTATTCACATTTTTGTATGTTATATAACCAAAGGATACAAAGAGCTAGCTCACATTGAACGACACTACAGCTGTTTTTTAACTAAAATAAAAAAAGAAAACTCAAATATCTACTGCAAAATCAATAGATGTTTTTCGCGCTTCGGTCAGGACAATATAAATCCGAAGGTTAGTACAAGACATACTGATACTGAAAGTACTTATTGACATCAGTTGCGTTTCCATCACTGTGTTTTTTCTGTGCGTTTTCATTTATTTATTCATTTTGAGCACACGTATCAGGCACACGCAAAGAACATCTCACGGCTTTGTTCATAAATAAGCTCGAAAAGAAGTGGGAAGAAGAAAACGTATTAAGTCAGACCAGAACATAAATTAAATGCTTTGTTTAAACTTCCTAATCAGTTGAAAAAAGAAAAAAAAAACATACATATATATAACTATGTACATATACATACACACATTTTGATTATGCACATAAGTAACTGGAGGTGGAAACAACAAATATTGCATTTAGAACACTTAATTCACATAAAAGTTTATTCGCTCGCTTCAGGTGGATTTTGATTTAAGCACATAACACCCACCTGACCGTCAGACTATGTACTGGACCTGCACTGGACCGACGTGGACACAGGTGATGAACAAATCTAAAATAATCCCATCATGTTTGTTGTTGTTGGTCAAAATCCTCCTGAAGAGCACAGATAAACTAAATTTGAGGTTCAAGCTAAAAACAAACCATCGCGCAGTGTTGTGGATAGGCTGAGAGAGTTCAGCAGTGTTTCTTTTTCGTCTTCAGTGCTGCAAACACTCGCTGTTCTTTTCTTTTATATTCTTTCATTTTGGTCTTGTACAGGTTTGGGTGTTTTCTTTTTCCACACATTTTTAATGTTCCATAAGAGGATAAAACCATATCATGATGGAAAATTTGTCATATGTGACAAATGACACATAGACTGCCATTTATGCCTCTCTCTCTTTCAATTATGTCACTCCTCTCTCTCTCTGGCACTCTCTCTCTCTCTATTACTCTGCTCTCTCTCACTCTCCATCCCTCTCTTTCTATTACTCTGCTCTCTCTTTCTCTGTCTCACTCTCTGTCTCTCTCTGTTACCCTGCTCCCCCTTTCCCTCTCTCTCTCTTTCTCTCTCGATTACTCTTCTCTCTATATATATGTTATACTCTGCTCTCTCTTTCTCTCTCTATTACTCTGCTCTCTCTCTTTCTCTCTATTACTCTGCTCTCTCTCTTTCTCTCTCTCTGTTACTCTTCTTTCTTGTTCTCTCAATACTGCTGTGCCCTGTCTGACCTCAGTGTACATCTGCTCTCCCTCTCTCTCTTACTCTGGTCTCCATCTCTCTCACTGTCTCTCTCTCTCTTATTCTCTCTCTTTCTCTTTTACTCTGGTCTCTCTCTCTTTGCTAACCCTCTCTCTCCCTCTCTTTCTCTCTCTCTATAACTCTTCTTTCTTGTTCTCTCCATACCGCTGTGCCCTGTCTGACCTCCATGTACATCTACTCTCGCCCTCTCTCTCTCTTACTCTGGTCTCCATCTCTCTCTCTCTCTCTCTGCTCACCCCCTCCCTCCCTCCCTCTCTTTCTCTCTCTCTATTACCCTTCTTTCTTGTTCTCTCCATACCCTGTGCCCTGTCTGACCTCCGTGTACATCTACTCTCGCCCTCTCTCTCTCTCTCTTACTCTGGGCTCCATCTCTCTCTCTCTCTGCTAACCCTCTCTCTCCCTCTCTTTCTCTCTCTCTATTACTCTTCTTTCTTGTTCTCTCCATACCGCTGTGCCCTGTCTGACCTCCGTGTACATCTACTCTCGCCCTCTCTCTCTCTCTTACTCTGGTCTCCATCTCTCTCTCTGCTCACCCCCTCCCTCCCTTTCTTTCTCTCTCTCTATTACTCTACTCTCTCCCTCTCTTTCTCTCTCTCTATTACCCTTCTTTCTTGTTCTCTCCATACCCTGTGCCCTGTCTGACCTACATCTGGCCTCATTGTGACATCTGTGTGTGAGTCTGCGTTACTCTGGACACAGATGGACGTTTATGTCGTCTATAGGAGGAAACCTGCCGTTTAAATCGAGAGACGAGCTGAGTCACAGAAATGAGCCGAGATGAACGTGGATAAACTTATCAATACTGGAAAAAAACATTATATTGTGTCAGTGTGTTTTCCAATTATTTGTTTTCCTATTTCAAACCTAAATAGATGAGCAACAAAGGAAAAATGTGGCTGAATGTTGACTTAATAATCGACAAAAGTGAACATTTTTTACAGAATTTTACTTATTTGCTGTTCTTCAGTTTGTGATATTTTTGGGTCATTTGTGAAAACATTGGATTTCTGGTGTCAGTGCACCCGGAGACATGAACCCCGTTGTGTGTTCTCCAGTCCAGCCTGGCTATGCTTCTGTTGTAGGGAGTATTACACCTCTGATGATGTAGGCCAAGATAACAAGGTCTGATCTGGCAGTGAGTGTCCTCAGACAGATTCGGTACGTAAAAAATGACATTAAACTGTAGATCTACATCACGGACTGTGTAAATGTCTTAACAAACAATCTGTCTGTTGGCTTCATGTTGAAAATAGCCAGGCTCTAGCAAAAAAAAAAAAAAAATACGATAATAAAAATAAATAAATAAAACAACACTCACACTTTTTTTAGAATGTAATTTTCAACACAGAATATTTGTATTAACCCTTTAAGGACTGAGCACACTATGCGCCAGTATAGCTCACCTAGACTTTTATTCTTTTTTTAGCCATAAAAATCATGTTAAATGAAGTATCAGAATTTACTGCATTTTTTCACACAACTACAACTACTTTCACACACCTATTTTACACATCCATCTGTATTTTTCCTTTTACACATCGAATAAATGACTGGGAAAATCCCCGCAGCAGCTGCGCTCTCATTCGTCACCTTCGAGGGACAACAGAGGCAGATTACCGTAATGATGTTAAATATTTAGATAGCCCCGTGTCTCCGCTTTGAGACGCCGTTTGAATTTACATGAGAGCACGACTGGTTAGGCTGGTTAGGCTGCTGGAAAGTCCGCAACCCGCGCTCTATCAGCGACGATAGCATCCGACGCTATAGGGTTAATATTACTATCTGTGATGGAAATTTTGCCATATTTATATTATTTTATAGTCTCAATAATCTCTTGAAGAAGTATCTAGCTTCAATAGTAGTTTTAGTTCTGTTTAGCATAATACTTTTGTCAACCCAAGCACGTGGCACGTAATTTGCATGATTCCATGGTAGTTAAAGCCATACTTTATACTTTATACTTATAGTTTATTTGCAGACAAGGTAATGTGAATGAGGGTAGACAGAGCAGACAGTTGAGAGTGGCGTTGTAGGCAGTAGTCTTGGAGCAGGTCGTGGGTCGCAGGGTTAGAGGCTGGGGTGTTCGTACCGGTTGAGGCGAGAAAGATCTGAGGCTGAGGTGCTCGTACCGGTCGTGGAGAGCTGGGTCGGAGGCGGAGGTGCCGAGTGGTTCCGAGGATCGAGATCAGGCAAAGAATGAGAACCACTAACACCATAAACACAAAACAAGCTAGAGCCAAGCAGAGCAGTACCACGGTGGATACACGCACTATCTGGCGCCTCGGAGTTACAGGTGTGAGTGGGAGGAACCAGAATCTCCGCCCAGCTCCAGGCAAGACACAGACGGGAGGGGGAAGGACAGCAGAAAACAAAAACACGGGGCAGACTGGGATCTTGACAACTTCGGAGCATTCCCAATCCCGATAGTTACCCTTTTATATCCATACTGTCGTAGATTATAGCCAGACGAATGACATTTCCACCAAAAAGAAGCCAGGTTTGTGGAAATGCAAGCCCGCTCAGAGTAAGGATAGGCATTTTTCAGTGCAATAAACAACAAAAACCATAGTCTATGTTTGGCTAAAATGTTATATACTGTGACTTTAACTTATAAAATATTAAATAAAATGCGTCAAAATAACTCGTAATAACATGCAATGCAAAGATATACAATCTCATGCCTTTTTTTAATTGTTACTACACTTTCCCTGCCCCAATTTGCACTCGGTATTAATTAAACCAATAAATTAGGCTGATATTGTCTACTACCGCACCTTCGTTCTCCCTCTCCTTCCTCTATATCTCCGTTTCCCTCTCTTCTCGCCCAGAACTCAACAGGCTTATTGAAATATAGATGAGGAGTGCAGTATTGGACGCTGGCTGCAGTTGCGTTAGCCCGAGCCTCATCTTTACAGAGCCAGAGAGGGGCAGTGAGCCAGATAGACCTTATCACAACAGATGTATTATTTAAGTCCATGTCGTGTGCACAGCTCGGCCCCATGGGAGTTGTGGGTATTAGATGGAGCAAGATAAGATGTGTTAATGTTGACTTTTTAAGGGGGATGTCCCAAAGAAATACAAAAAATTCTAGTACTTATTTGAACTTAATGAGGCAAATTAGGATCTTTTGGGACTGGGCGTCATTGATAAAACTTTAAAAAGACCAGATTTTACTTCTACGGGGAAATTAACTACAAACACATAGCATATTTAGATCACTATTTTATGGTTTATTGTTTTGAAAAGGCTATTTTCGCCAAAAAAAACATTAACAGTTTAATTTTTAATGCTCTAATTCTCCCGTTCTTTTCCTCTCGGCGCTAAATCACTCCCATTTCAGAACATTATCACATCACAGTCGACACAGGTTTGTCAAGTTGTTGTACAGTTTTGTATCATATGTAACATGACGTAAACTTGTGGGCCGGGTTTTGGACAGAATCTTGCAGCTAACCGTCCCGGGAGAGATCGCTAAATTACTGAAGAAGGTAGAAAACTTGAAAAAAAAAACATTTGCATAATACCCCCTCTTTAAATCACATTATTAAAGGTGATACGCAACTTTTCTGGTGGATATAATCACTTTTCCTGGTGTCTCTTTCCACCTCTTCCTCTGTGGTGACGAGCAGACGACCCCATCAGTCCAAGTCAATAACGATATAACGCTGAATTTACTCTCGGGACAGATGTGGCAGATACGGGTGACTTTTAGGAGGCCTGTTACACCAAATACGGTTTGCTGAGGTCCATATTTGACCAAAGCAGCACGGGTTCATGTGATAGACCGTATATAGAAGTGGACTAAGGGAATGTGACGTTACGGGTTCGGCTAAATTAAGCAAATCGAGGCTAGCAGTTTTAGCGGCAAACAAATTCCCTATGTGTAACCAAAGAGCCGTTCAGGAGCCTAGCAAAGAACCGTGATAACTGTCAATCAAACCTGGTGTTAATGCTAGTGGGAGATGACCGCAGGGAAAGAGGTCACCTGATTGGTCCGTTATAAATATTCATGCATTGATTTATGGACGAAAGTAGTGTTTAATGAAGTAAATATCTATACAGTACATTATGAGTCCCTATTTGGCCTTTGGACCACAGACAGCTTAAGCGGCGCAGCACTTATACAGGCCAGCACTCATGCATTTATGAGATTTGTCTCATTAACATAATCCATAGGAATAATGCCTCCTCCAAACAAGCCAACGTCTGCTTATAGGAACCAGCTAACAACACAAATATCTGCACTAAAAATGTACAAGCAGAAGGAAAGTAAGTGTTGCTTCATACATTGTTTACACTGGAGGGATTTATAAAGTTTGAGAACTGGTGCAGACAGTATAGAGAGTGCTCGTGTTTCGTTAGCATATCCGATAGCCTCAATGTGTTTTCAATGGGAGAGTTGGCGCCTCCAAAAATGACACACTATGAAAAACCAGGGCTGTTTTGGCAATTGACAACACCAGAGCCTTGTTACAAACACTGCTACGCAAACCACAATAGTTTGATAGAAATATTTGTTTAATTTCATCAAGCAACACAAACCCTTCAAACATTAGTGAACTTTAGAATCTGGAGCTGGAAGTTACAGTATAGATATTGACCGTTTTTACTTGCCTCTAATTGTAAATGACAAATAAGCAACAGCTACTTGTCTGAATTATCTACAAACATGAAATATTAATGTTGTTCTGTCCTATTAAAATGAATGGGATAGAGTGTTTATATCATTGCTACTACTATTTGTTCAGTTAAGTCTTTGCTCATGCTTTATTAAGACTAATTAAGGTGTAATTATGACCAACAGTAGCTCAGTTGGTAGCTCAGAGTGTTTGTCCACTGATCTGAAGGTTGGCGGTTCAAATCCTGCTCTCGACATAAACAATATAAGGATATTCCCAATTTGAGAACCAAACAAAAGTTACACCTAAGCAGATCTTAAACTTGCTTATAAATCCGTCCTGAGAGGAGACAGCTGAGGACAAGATGGCTTCCTCCCCTCTGCAGCAGCGGTCCAGGCTGGGCTGACGAGCAGTGATGGCTGACATGACATTTAATATTCTGCCTCCCGCGTCGCAGTTTTGATTTCCCCCAGCTGTACCAGGCTCTTATGTGAAGTGAGCAGACTTTACCTTTCATTCTCTCTGTTTGAGCAGTAGTATTGCACGGATCACAAGTGATTATTCACCCTCAATCTAATCTACAATACATTTGACAAGGAGAGACAAAAAGAACTGATATGCAAGATGAGATAAATGTGCGGAGTTGGGGTTAAGAAGAATTGTACATAAAATAAATTAAAAAAACTGTATGTAAGGTTTTGTAATACAGTTTTATTCTTAATTACAAAAACACTGGACATAATAAATCCCATTTGTTTGTTATAAGTTAGACAATTTAACCATAAAAGCAGAATGAGCCTCACAAGAGTCTCTTATTTGGGTTGTCAGTTCCTATGTTGAAATCCAGTTGATTTAAATCTTAAAGGACGCTCCCTGATCTGAATCGTCACTGCTTAAACAGAGTCGATTCTGGAGGTTTTTGGAATGTTGAGCGCACCTGAACATAAGCCGCACCAGCTAAATTTTAAAAGAAAATCAATTTTGAACATATATAGGCAGCACTTGAATATAAGCCGCGTCTTATAAATAGGTTGTAACATGAGATATTTACACAGAAAGATGGTACATGGAGTTTTTTTTAGTACAGCACTGACACGCCATCAACACAGGATGAACATACTTGCAGGTTTAGAAAATAAAACACCACCAACACAGACCATCTGCTTTTATTTCCTCTGAAGCTTTTGTCATCTTTTTACATTGACTAAGTTCTTCCCGCTGCCGCTGCCAATGTCGCACTATCGATTCATTGGTGCCAAACTTACGTGCAGTGGCTCTATTTCCTTCTTTGATGCCAGATCCATTGTCTTTAACTTAAAAGCTGCATCATTTGCATTTCTTCGTGTGTTTTCCATGATGAGAGTGTGTGCACGATACGCAAAATCAAAACTAGTGTATTCTTCAGCGCATAATCTTTCCCCACGTCTGTCTCACGTTTGCGTTTACGGGGAGCGAGTGCCCCTGGTGGCCGGTAGCCAGTAAAAATCTATAAATTAGCCGCACCGTTGTATAGGCCGCAGGGTTCAAAGCGTGGGGGAAAAAAGTAGCGGCTTATAGTCCAAAATTTACGGTATGTGTCGTCTGTCTGCACGTTAGGAGTCTGGCAACCCAGTTCAGTTGTGATTATAATACCTTTTTAAAAACTGTAAAAGCGCAGGCTACAAACAGTTACTTTAATATGTTTGTGGCATTAATAATGTTGATTTTGGGGCATAAATAGCGCAGGAAAATTAACAAGCTTTTCAAAGTCGCAGTTAGCTATCACCTTCCCTTAACTAGCTCACCAAACTTTGCGTTGACCTGAAACTTTTTGAATATGACAAATGTCCCCTGCGTGTCCAGATGTTCCCAGAGTCTCCTCCGCCATTCGCAATAGCACCATGTAGCCTAGCGTATCGCCCGTCCGTCTCCCTAGGGACCCGCCGCAGCTGCGAGGCCCACCCAACATCCACACACTGTAAAGACACAAACATATGGACACGCACGCAACACATGGTCGCATTTCCATAATCTCAGCATCTGCCTCATGATAATCACACTAGTAAAATATTAGCATTTGCTCAGAAATGGGCATTAGTCATTAGCGAGTGGGACATGGAAGGAGAGAGAACACTGACGAGGATTGTTCGCTACATAGAGCTCGGGTGTGGGTCTAAAACGTAGACCGCAAAATGTCCATAGAGATGTATTAGCAAAATATTACATAAAAAGTGAACAAAAACGCCGTGGAACAACCTGATAAGCTGCTGGATCACTGGTAAATCCATGTATCGCTCTAGTTTAGTTTTATATAGTTTAGTTTTTAGCATCGTAAAACATCCATCGGTTTAACCTTAAGACTGAAACTGCATTTTTAACTGAAAATTCTGCTGGTGTGGTGAGCTTTATATGACTGTTAAGTGTCTCATTTCTCGCTTGTGGGTATAAGGATCCCCCTGCTGATTGAAAACACTGGCACTGGCGGACATGTTTGCAATTTTCCCTTTTATAACAGCAACCGATCTCGCGTTTAAAGGGATTGCAAGTTGTTTAACGCCACATTTTTTTTAATGTTACCGTAGATGATACAGCTGTTGGACCAATGTTCAAGTATGGAACAGCCTCCCTCTGCCTGTCCGATCTGTTCAGTCTTTAAAACAGTTTAAGACTAGACTGAAAACCCACCTCTTCTCCCTGGCATTTAACACTAGCTAGACAGGATATCTTGGTGTTTTATTGTTCTTTTCCTGCGTATTGTGTTATCTGTATATTTGCTTTTTGTTAACTTTTGTGTGAAGCATTTTAGTCAGCTGAAGTTGTTTTAAACGTGCTACATAAATAAACTTGAATCGAATTGAATACAGCTGTGAATTTGGCGATTGGACAGAAATCAGTCAGAAACGCACCATGTGTTTGACGCTTAACAATCCCATAGAATCCACTCATCTGATGTCCCAACAATCTGAAAGTCTTATGAGCGTTGGGTTTCCGTGACACACATTTACGTTGGTTTTTGACGTTTCTGCAGCATGTTTGAAGTTTTCAAGCGTCATGTCTTGAGTTGACGCTCGAGGCAAATCTGAACCTACAGTGAAATTTGCTGTGTGTCGTTGTGTTTCAAGCATCTGACCTCAAATTCAAATGTGTCCAACTAGAGGCATTTGGCGCAATTTTGATGGTGCGGCCTGAAAGCAGCTTTAGAAATTTAAAATTGGATGGGTGACAGGTCTGAATTCAGTTGCAATTATTTTGAAGAGTATAAAGCTAATGTTTATACCTTGTTAAATCTGCTACATAGACTGTATAAAGAAGTGGACTAAGCGAGTGTGACATAGTGTTCGGCTCCAGTCAAACGAAGCTCATTGAGGCTAGCAGTTATAAGAGTAAATTTGGAGTCAAGTTTCATATTAGAAATTCTGACCGCAACTATCATAGCAACCAAAGACCCAATCCAGAGGGAGGCTGTTGAAGATATCACTCCTTTCTGCCTGCACCACTAGTTTAGCAAGGAGAGAGCACTTAGCAACGCTGTCAATCAAACCTGTTGCTAACGCTAGTGGGAGCGACCTCGGAGAAAGAGGGTGCCTGATTTGTCTCTTATTAATGTTCATATCTTGAGTTACGTACACAATAGTAACATAAAAATACTATGATCACGTAGAGCAGGTCTGTACAAACATTTTAAGACAAAAATGACGGGTCGATGGAGAAGGAAGCGCACCCATGCTCACATCCTATTTGGAACGCGACAGCTAGCAGGTTAGCTATGTCAATTTATACATACAGGGGTGTCCAAACATTTCTCATTAAGAGTCACATATAAAAACACAGACAAAGCTGAGGGCCGATTGAGGGCCATAGACTGGTCACCAAAACAGTGAATACTTCAAATCTGCATTATTATTACAAGTTAGACTGAACCACTAGACCTTTTATTCACACTCACATCCTCAATGGGACTCTGTAAATATTTGATAAGGGCTTGTTAAAGTAGATTTTCAGAAATGTACAGTAAAAAGTACTGTTTAAGGTAATATGGGCCAATCACCTGGAAGCTTGAGGGCCAAGAAAAATTGGTCTGAGGGCTGAATTTGGCCCCTGGACCACAGTTTGATCTACTATTTCTGTAATCACCATGGCTTAGTGAGTAGAGCATACACCCACCAACTCAAAATGGTTCTATCCCAGTTCAAACCGCTAGTCCGGGCTTCATTTAAAACAATGGCATTGGGAAAGGCTTATTGTCTCATTTTGTGACTAATTGTTTTCTTGCCCCGTGGCTGTGTGCAAATCTATTCTCTCGGCTCTATCGTCCTCTTAATGCGTAATTTCACACCACCATTTGAGGGAGACAAAGAACATTTTCTTTCACATGCATGACATACACCCAGCTGAACGGGAATCCCTCCATCTGAGTCACTCCTCCATATTTTTCGCCAGATATTTCGGCAACTCTGTAATCAAGTCTTAAATCGGCATTTTAACCCGGCAATTATAATAACAGGTAATTAATTCTGAAGTGTGATAGAAGCTCTCGAGTGCCGCGGTGCATTCAAGGAGTCCTAATTAAAATTGTAAATAAGTGAATGGGTGGGTTTGACTCAATCGCCACAATAACGGCGTGTCGGATTGGAGTAATTGGGCTGAAATTAGACGTTTGCTAGCATGCTAATGAAAGGACGAGGCCTGTTTGTTAGTCTTGTTCGACGTGATCTTGGGTAACGCCAATTGCAGTGGACGCCCGGACAAAAACTGGTCTACAATCAGAGCTATAGTAATTGCTTTAAGATGAGACACATGCTAGCTAATGTTATGTGGATTGCGGGGTTTCCTTGCTTGTTTTGTTTGTTATTCCTCCATCTCCTCAGAATGAACTGTGGCTGCTCCTTTCATACAGGCGAGTTCAGATATATTGGTTTAGAGTGGATTAATTATATAGGTTATCTCAGCGTATAGAGCGTTCCCTAGGTCTGGGGTTGGAGGAAGAGGATTTAACAGCAATAGCATTTGTTTGTGTGTGAGAAGTAGCCCTCAAAATAATTTTCTCATCACTATTTTAGCCAGTTTTCCTCTTGGCATGCAGCAGTGTTCATTGACATATGAGCAGAGGTGGGGAGTTACATTTACTTTTTTAATTAATTGGGCTTTTCAGCATACTTTTACTCCTACTTGAGTAATAAAAGTACTCTTCCTTGAGTGGAAGTTCTGGTTATTCTTCCCACTGTAAGTCCACAAGTGACAAAAGCTTTATGTTGACAATATGAAATGATTTGAGCGTTTGCACCGCGCCTTTAGATATAATTCAGTTTTTGTCATTTGTCTGTAATTTGAAAGATTTTGTGCGTTATTTAATGTTTTGTGCGTAGAAGTTTTCTGAAATACTTTTTACTCTTACCTGAGTAATTTCTTAGACCACTGCTTTGTACTTCTACTTGAGTAAGGACTTGAGTAAAGTTTTTAGCTTCTCTGTACACATTTGCATATGGGAACTAAACAAAAATTACAAAACTCCTCCCAAAAGTTTTGTCAGCATACCAAGGAGCTAAACAGCTGATTGTGCACGTGGGTCCAGTTGACACCAGAATGAATCAGACTGAAATCTTGAAAAAGCATTTCATTGAATTATTTGAGGAGCTTGATAAAGTGGAGGTTAAGACTTTCATCAGTAGACCTCTTCCTACCATAGACAGAAGGAAGATGAACAAATTTACCCGGCTGCTTCAGCTGAACACATGGCTGTTCAACAAATGTGCAGCCAGAGGACTGCACTACATTGAGAACTTTGATCTATTCTGAAAACGAGAGGACCTGTTCAAGAGAAACTCCTCCACACTCTGAGAAACCGGCCTGGACAGGGTCCTGGGCCAGTGAGAGAAAAGAGGAATGAGAGAAGCATTCCTGCTGCACCAACCAGAGACTGAGCCAATGTGTCAGCACCATCTGCAGCACCACAACTACAACCACCACCTCCCCCAGCGAAGGACTCACCACCAGCAGCACTACCATCTCCCCCAGCGAAGGATTCAAAAGTGAAGGATGCATCTCCAGCGTCACTTCCCTCAGGGCCCACATCACAGGCCTTGAACCTGTCTGTGACAGCCCCAGCAGAGGTTTCAGTCGCAGCAGCACCCACATCACCTCCCCTGCACACAGACCAGCCCTGGGTCCCCTTTGCTACATCTACTCCCTCCAGGGACTCCTCTCTCTCCTTTTCCTCCCCACCTTCACCTATGGCCCTTCCCGACCATCTAGAAAGTCTCATCAGATCAGGAATTAAGATGGCTCCCCTCACACCTAATATAGAGCGATTGAGAGTTCTGGCATCAACCATGCTGAACTCTTTCCCGTACCCACCTACCCCCCCTCGTCTTTCACCCAAACTCCCCCCTGCTCCGCCTCCTCGGCCCTCACCTGGTCCCTCACCCTCACCCAAACTCCCCCCTGCTCTCTCACCTGGTCCCTCACCCAAATTCCCCCCTGCTCACCCTTCCCTGCCTTCCTCCAGAGCTGTTATCAACAAGAGCTAGGACACACAGGGCCTCTGCTGTCTCAGGACATACAGTCATGATAAAGAGAATATCATGCTGAGGCCCTGTGATGGAGCTGTATCTACAGTTACAACACGTAGACTGATTAACAGAAGGACAGTTAGACTGTCCAATCAGAGACATTTAGTTTACATTCCCTGTAAGACGATAACATCCAGTCCTACTGAAACTAATCTGAAACTTGCTGTGCTCAATGTCAGATCTTTATGTAACAAGTCCTTTTAAATTAATGATTTTATTTCTTCTTTTAGTCTTGACTTTATGTTTATAACTGAAACATGGCTTGTCAAAAACACAGGTAATGCAGTTCTAGTGGAATCAACTCCACCCAACTTCAAATTTGAATCTGAAACACAAGTAAACAAAAAGGGTGGAGGTGTGTGTGCATTTTTTAGAGATAATTTAGTTACTCACAGATTGTCATTTGGGGTGTTTTCATCTTTTGAGAATGTTTCATTCAAAATGGAGCTAAAACAATCCCCCTCCATACTCTACTTAGTCATATACAAACCTCCCCAGCACTGTCTGAGTTTTATTGATGATTTTACTGAGATGCTTTCAGTCGTATGCACAGACTTTGATGGTTTAGTCATTACAGGTGATTTTAATGTACATGTGGATAATGTGTTTGACAGAAATGCTAAAGAGCTCAGTTCTGTCCTTGAAACATTTGGTCTGACTCAGCATGTCAGCGAGCCCACCCACAACAGAGAGCACACTCTGGACCTGCTCATCACAAAAGAAGTAAATATTTCAAATGTCAATGTGGTGGATGTTGCTCTGTCTGATCATTTCTGTGTCTTCTTTGACATGTCTGTTATTCCCAAACCAGTGGCTGGTCCTGCAGTTGTTCGAAGGAGACATAAATGATAACACAGGTGCACTGTTCATGGAAATGATACACTGAAAATGCCTCATGTTCTAATGTTGATGATTTGTTGAACTCTGTAACTTCGAGTGTTTTGAATGTTATTATTCATTATTGGAAGTTGTAGTAACAACTCTCGTGTCCTGTTTGCATCGGTAAACAGATTAACAAACCTCCCCAGCTCCACTGCCGTTAGAACTAATTTCCACATCTAAGTGCAATGAGTTTGCAGTGTTCTTTAATGACAAGGTTCAGGGCATTAAAAATGCCATAAATTCCACAACGCAAATAACAACCCAGCACCCACCTAGACACTTAGAGCTGACTCACTTTGCACCTGTAACTGACAAAACTGTCCAAGAGATTGTCACCAGTCTGAGTTCATCTACATGCTGCCTCGATGTGTTACCCACTAAATTTCTAAAGTCTGTGCTCAACAGTTTGCTGTCACCACTCACTCACATAGTTAATATGTCACTTCAATCTGGAACATTCCCAAGCGCTTTGAAAACTGCTGTTATCAAGCCTCTCCTAAAGAAGAGCAGTCTTGATGCCACAATATTGAACAATTATCGACCGATCTCAAATCTGCCGTTTTTAGGCAAAGTCCTCGAAAAAGTTGTTTACCAACAACTTATTAACTTCCTCAAAATGAACAACTCCTTTGATGTCTTCCAATCAGGTTTTAGACCCCACCACAGCACTGAGACTGCTCTTATCAAGGTGACAGATGACATCTGCCTGAACACTGATGCAGGCAAAGTCTCAGTCTTGATCCTGTTAGATCTGAGTGCTGCCTTTGACACTGTGGATCATGGGATTCTCTTACAGAAACTAGGGGACTGGGAGGGCATCTCTGGTACTGCACTAAACTGGTTCAAGTCCTATTTAGAAAACAGGGAGTACTTTGTTGAAATTGGAAAATGTATATCAGATAAAATGTCCCTGAACTGTGGGGTACCCCAGGGTTCAATCCTGGGAACCCTGCTGTTCAATCTCTACATGCTGCCGTTAGGCCAGTTAATACGCAGCAATAATGTGTCCTACCACAACTATGCAGATGACACTCAGATCTATGTCTCACTGGCAGCAGGTGAATATGGACCAGTGGATTCACTCTGCCACTGCATCCAACAGATCAGTGTGTGGATGTGAAACAACTTTCTTCCTCTAAACTCAGACAAGACTGAAGTCATCATCTTTGGCCCACAGAAACATAGAGAAAGTGTCAGCAGTCACCTCCAGTCTCTCTCTCTAAAACCTTCAAATCAGGCTAGATATCTAGGGGTAATAATGGACTCAGACTTGAACTTTAACAGCCACATCAAATCAATAACATCTGCAGCTTTTTACCACCGAAAAACATTGCAAAAATCAAAGGTGTACTGTCAAAGCCAGACTTAGAGAGACTTATCCATGCATTTGTCTCCAGTAGGTTAGATACTGTAACGGCCTGCTCACTGGCCTCTCCAAACGAGCCTTAACACAGCTGCAGTACATTCAGAATGCTGCTGCTCGGGTCCTGACTAGAACCAGGAAGTACGAGCACATAAGTCCTGTGCTCAGGTCTCTGCACTGGCTTCCTGTAGCTCAAAGAATAGACTTTAAAGCAGCCCTGCTTGTGTATAAGTCTCTCCATGGCCTAGGTCCAAAGTATATCTCCGACATGTTAGTGCCATATGAACCATTTCGCAATTTGAGGACTTCAGGGACCGGCCTCCTGCTGGTGCCCAGAGTCAGGACTAAACATGGGGAATCAGTGTTTCAGTTTTATGCAGCTAAAACCTGGAACAGTCTTCCTGAAGATGTGAGACAGGCCTCTACTTTGACAATATTTAAATCCAGGCTCAAAACGGTTCTGTTTAGCTGTGCATACGACTGAAAGGTTTGTATTCTACACTCTTCTCCTTTAATGGTAATTTTATGATGACAAAAGAAACATGGACTGATGGACTTTTATTAGATATAGTAAAGTGACAGGAAAGTATTTGAGAAGTGACAGGAAAGTTTTTTGTAAAGTAATGGGAAAGTTCTTAAACTGAGCAAGACAGTGTTTAAAGAGTGCGAGAGAGAGTTTTTAAAGGGGCAAACAAGTGCGTGAGAGAGTTGCAGATTAGGTGATTATTTATGTTTTGATTTGTGTGATTTTAATGTCTTATTCTGTAAAGCACTTTGAATTACCTTGTGTACGAATTGTGCTATACAAATAAACTTGCCTTGCCTTGCCTTCACTATTAATGTAGGAAAGCCAGAATCATCAGAGATTTGAATTTTGTGCAGGTTCTAAAGGTCACAGCAGATTGAGCTCATGAGACTAAATAAAAAAAAAGCAGAAAACAGAACAGAGAACAGAACAAAACAGAGAAGAGAACAGAAAATAGAACAGAACAAAGAACTGAATGGAACAGAAGAGAACAGAAAACAGAACGGAACAAAAAACAGAACAGAGAACAGAACAGAAAACAAAAAACAGAACAGAAAACAGATCAGAGAACAAAAAACAGAACAGAGAACAGAAAACAAAAAACAACAGAGAACAGAACAGAACAAAAAACAGAACAGAAAACAGCACAGAGAACAAAAAACAGAACAGAAAAATGAACAGAGAACAGAACAGAAAACACTACAGAGAACAAAACAGAACAGAAAACAAAACAGAACAGAGAACAGAACAGAAAACAAAAAACATAACAGAAAAGAGAACAGAACAGAAAACAAAACAGAACAGAGAACAGAACAGAAAACAAAAAACAGAACAGAGAACAGAACAGAAAACAGAACAGAAGGTGAAAGTGGAGGAAGCACAAATTCAGTTTTTGCATAGAATAGATTAAGCTTCATAAAGGCTCATTTAGTGCACTACACACCAGTACACTAAAAAGTGTTTTGCTGAACTAGAGGTGGGACCAGACTCAATTTCCACAATATGAGACCAGAGATTGGATCCACGAGAACGAGACAGAAGATTTTGAAGACTAGCAACAAGCTCATGGAGATGGGTCCCTGAGCACTGCACTATGAAATATCGCAAATATAATCTTTTACCGAAATACAAAACGTTTCTACAATTTAATTCAGTATTTTCAGGTATTGATGCTTACCTAAATTAAACCTAAACTATTTAAATTCAACAAATTTATTCTCTTCAAAGTTGAGCTTAAGGCAGTAAACTAGACTCTTTGTTATCCAATTCTCAACTTGGCCCTACCTGTGCGTTTAATTTAAAGACCTAAAACAATCATGACAGGGAAAAATACAGTTTCTGACCAATTCATTATGAATTAGAAGTTCATGAATCTTTAGTAGTTTTTTTTGTTGTTTTTTTTGTTCTAAGTATGCTGATTTCAATAGTTCAGTTTAGATCAATGCTAAAAGGTTTGAATGTCAGATCTCTGCTTTGTTTTTAGCTAATTTTTGTGATTGTCTAAACGAATGCTGATGTTTTGTTGGTTCTGTGCTGCAGTCTTGTCCAGGATTTCCTTGACAAAAGAGATTAGTGAACTCAGTGGCACTTTTTCTGGTTAAAAATGTGTCTTATACTCGTTCTGACACAGCTCAAGATCATTCTAAAGTTTCAGGAAAGGTTCATTTCTGTCCTGAGAATGTTTTTTTTTAGTATCGCTACCTGCTCAAATGAGTGTTTGACACTAGTTTTAATATTGATTAGTATTTAATTTTCGATGCTTTTGACAACTCTACAAACAAGTCCCGTACATAAAAAGAGCAACTCCCGGGAGGTCTACGTTGGAATGAGCAGTGTAATCTGACAGAGGCGGGCATCTTGATTACTGGTGCTTATTGCATAATGTCAGACTGGGAGCGAACACTAATCACATTTTGTGCATGTAGCAGTGCTTTTAAAGGCTCACTAATCTGCCAGACAGGAGCGCTCCAATGCTTAAGGCATGCCACACACGCAATCTGAATGAGATCATTGAGATAGATGGGCACAATATATAAGAACTGTCACGCTAAGGATCGGCAGTACTGTAAAAGAATGAATATCTTTACTTTTGTGACGATGTCAGTTTTATTACGAGGCATTTGTGAAGGATAGTTTCTGGTATTGGCAAAGCTCCGTTACGGCGTGTACCTAAAACAATTGTCTGATTCAATAGGCTCTGTGCCATAGACTGTATAAAGAAGTGGACTGAGGGAGTGTGACGTCACCCGTGGCGTTCGGCTCTAGTCAAATGAAAGTCATCGAGGCTAGCAGTTATAGGAGCGAATCTGGAGCCAAGTTTCATATTAGGAATTCTGACCTCAAGTATCAAAGCAACCAAAGAGCCAATCCGGAGCAGGGTGTTGAAGGGAACGTCTCTTCCTGCCCGCACCACTGGTTTAGCAGGGAGTGGTCAATCAAACCTGTTGGTCTCAATTTACGGGCACAATAGTTAAATAAAAACACCAGAATCATGTAGAGTGGATCAATATGAACCTTATAAGACCAAAATGGCAAATCTGACAGAGAGAGGGGTGACAGTTTTCCAGTGTAAAGTGAAATGAAGCCAGAGTTGATGGAACCGGAAGCGCGCCCATGCTCACATCCCATTTGGAAGGTGGCGGTTAGCAGGTTAGCTATGTCGATTTATATATACAGACTATGCATTGTCATCAGCAGCATGCTAGCTAGCTGACTCAAAGCTAACAGTTACTTTTATTAAAAAAAATAAAAATAAAACATAAAATAAACAACCTATTAGAATTAAAATTAATTAAAATAAAGACTACCCGATTTTTTTATTTTATTTAATACTTTAATTTGTGCTGCTGTTTTAATATTTATTAAGCCTCAAAATTAGCATTGAGACACAAACATCTGTCTTTCTAAACACAGAAGACCATTTATTTATTTGTGTGGTTTTTAACATGTTGTCAGTGACATCCACCTGCAGCTCCTTGTCCACTACTTTATCTTTATTATTTATTTATGTTTTTTTTTTTAATAGGTCATGCTAAAATTAATAGAGATGCAAATGGACAGGAAGTAGAGACGCTAACAGTGAGGTTACCAGACGCTGTTGTGCACAGGGTCAATTGCTGGGTTTCAGATGATATCACAAAATTTTATAGACCAATATTGAATACAGATAGGGGCCAGGCAATTTAGACTTTTATTTAATTTTTTTTGTTAAAACATGATCTGGTTCGAATATGTGAATTTACCTTTCAGATATTTCACGGTAAAGTACAATCTAATTAAATGGGAAAACTGGCTCTTACCCCCATCTGGGAGTAATCTGAAAACTTGATGAGGATACATTATAACATGGATCAGAAAATAGTGTAACACGGCCCTTTAAATGCAGAGTGTAAACTATAGGCTGGAAAGGTGCTTCAAACTCTTAGTACTGACAGAAAAGAGATTTGTGTTAGCCCTAATGCCTTCATTTAGCTTTTGGAGTGGAAGCAGCACTTCAGCCAAATTGGCTGTGTGCTCCTGGTTAGCTATGGTGTTATTTTTGCCCCTTCTGCTTCTATAATCTCAATAGGTTTTTCGCAGAGTCATGCTAAAATAAAATTATAAATATCTAAAAAAATTATAATGTTCTGGACAATGAGTTACCAGTGGATAATCTCTGACTAACACAAAAACAACTCTCGAGATTAGTCGCTATTCTTACTGGGGTCAACTTAAATTAATTACATCCATTTTAATTTAATATTTTGTAAACACTTGCCCACATGAGACTCTAACACATGGGGGCCCATTAATAAACAAATTGCATTAATTTCTAAATTCTTTAACCAACATCTCCTATTTCTATATAATAATTCAAGGGCCTGCACCGTAGACTATATAAAGAAGTGGACTCGGTAAAAGTCAGTAAAAGTTTGACAGAGTTTATTACAAACAGGGAAATGTGAATGTTGGTTGACGGAGCAGGTAGTAGAGAGCTGGGGCATAGGCTGACGTTTTTGAACCGGTCAAAGGAAGTTGGGTTGGAGGCCGAGGTGTTCGTGCCGGTCGTGGAGAGCTTGGTCAGAGGCTGAGGTGTTCGTGTCGGTCGTAGAGAGCTGGGTCGGAGGCAGAGGTGTTCATAACGGTCAGGTAAGCTGGGTCAGAGGCTGAGGTGTTCATACCGGTCATAGAGAGCTGGGTCGGAGGCAAAGGTACAGGGTAGGTCCAAGAAGCGGGATCTAGCAAAAAACGAGAAAAAACACCTGAGTACTGTGACAATAATCACGAAAACTAGACTGAGCCAAGCAGAACTGTACCACGGAGGATACATGGACAATCTGGTGGAGAGTGTAGAATCCTCTGTCCCTTTGGGTGGAGGCTTCATTGCTCATGGGCTGCAGGTGTATAGTGGGTGGTGGAGTCTCCGCCCAGCTCCAGACAAGGACACAGAGGGGAGGGGGAAAAGACAGCATAGAAACACAGGGACAAACTGGGATCTTGACACATTGTCCATTTATATACAATCTTCAGGAAGCGTATGTTAGCATGCTAGTTGTTGTTTGCTTTACTGTGATGGCAAAACTCTGCACGAAGAGCTGTGTAAAGAAATTACAGATTTACTGCGATGAATAATCACAATGTTTGGAAAGCGTAAAGTAAGAGAGGAATAACTTTGAACCACTGTCAACTCTTCTACTTCTGTTATTCACATTTTCAAGACCATAAAAATCAGGTACAGCGCCTTAAAATTCAAGCTGGAAGAGCATTACAGAAAAAGAGAATGCCATAGGCTCCTGGGTTCAGCCTTTAGACTCCAGATTAACGTGCCAAAGCACTCAGCAAAGGGCAGATTACTCCCCATACGTCCATAAATATGCACATAAATAAATATAGCATGAACTGTAGAAAGCTTGAGTGACAGCGCGGCGCATTCTGACAGCATTACCACTGACATTTTTAACCTAAACCAAATCCCATGTTGGGTATGATATCTGTATTAGGCTGTGACAGAGCTGGATTTTCCTTCCGCTGCCGTGTTTTATTGAGCCGGTTTACTCAAAATGAACGTTTACATTTATAGACCTTGTATTTCTGGGCTCTCAAGGTTGTTGGGGTGAAACGGCTTCAAAGCGACTTGCCAATAGAATTACAAATATGAATTCCTCAATGTGTTTGATATATGCACGAGGGGTTTTTATGCGCCGAGTGCTGTTTTACAAGACTTGTAATTCCCCATGTGGATTCAGCGGGTTAGCAGGAGTCCTTTGCTGTATAGATGGCAGAATAAAGAGCGACCGTTAGCTGCTGCGGCGCTCGGTTGGAGGCCTTTATCACGGGCTGTATTCTTGGTATGTCAGCATGTTTGTTTTCCTTGTCCATTTGAATGCTGGATCTGCTGGGGTTTATCATTTATTTGGACATGCATTAACGGCGCAGTATAGTAGTCGCATTATACAGTCCACTCCGGGGGTCCACCATGAACTGCATATGTTATATTGATGATTCATTGTGGTGACATAGTGCAGGGGTCAGCAGGTTTGCGGTAGAGGATTTTTTGTGTGTTTAAAGATGTAGACCCGAGTCAACCAACCCAAACAAAAAGCAAGATACGGATAGAAGTTGGTAGCAATACTGATGCAAATGTTGGTGCTAATTAAGATATGTAGTTAGCATCAATTTTAGGCATTTGTGGTGGACATTTAGGCATTTTTTCTTCTTCATAAGCAGCTTATTGAACCGATCCATCACTGTGAGTCTATTTAAAACCCTTTTTTATGCATATATTTATGGAAATGCCTTCACCCATAAGGTTCTCGCTTGGCAAATCCACACTGATATCTCTGTATTTTTTTATATATTGACATCAGTCTGGTCCCCGTGTCCTCTGTCGCAGTCAAACGTGATCGTGCGATCAGATCCATGCGAAACAAAGGAGTTTATTGGTCGCCTATGATTTACAAATAAAATCACATCTTAGATTAACAGAGTTGGGCGATTCGCTCATTGATTCTGCAGAAATCCTCCATGTTTTTCAGCTCCCGGTGATATTTTTTTCCTTTATTATTTCCGATACAGATGGATTATGCGTGTCCCAGATGGAATAATTTGAAAACAGGGAGATCAACAAGTGACCAGACTCACATCTTTATAAATTATTGAGGAAATGTGTATTCTGGATCTAAAATAAGGCAAATAAGGTTCGACCAGTATTGAAAAATTGCCCCCAAAAGTATCGTTGTATCGTATCAGCATCAAAATTTGTGTTATCACCCATTTTTAGCGCAAGTTTAATGCCACTCGAATCAGTTTGAACACACATTGAATAGTTGCAATTAATAAATCATAAACACTGCTATTTTTTTAAAGCTCTTCTATTACACAAAACTGACTCTTGTGAGCTTTTAGTCATGTTATAATGTTGTTACCTCATCAAAAACAGACCTGGAGTTGTATTTTGTTTGAGTAACGGTGTAGTATTAGTCTGTCTACATCTCCAAAGCTCAAAATGCTCTGTTCCACCTTGTGATGTCCTGAAGTGGTAGTATTCATGTTAACAACTATCTTTTACCTTTTCCTCAGTAGAAATTGCCCATTCCACGGCTGAAATTATCCCAATGATTGTAGTGAAGGTGTGTGGAGTTTAAAAACACAGTGGAACAGTCATTACAAGATGAAACAGAGTGTTTTCTGCTTGAGAGAAGAAGAACTCAGCCTAAATATGCAGGGTTTGCGTGTTAAAAATGTATGAATCAAACAAAACACAACTCCAGGTCTGTTTGTGATGAGGAAATTGATCAGAAAATAGCATAATATGGGCCGTTGAAGTGACTTAATTTTAGGTCAGGCTTGGGAAACTCTAGTAATCAATAAGACAAAAACATAGGATAAAAGATAATGAGAAGAGAATAGCCTACGTTAACTACCCGCTTTATTCAGGAAGTTGCCACGGGCGCTGTCATTAATTGATTTTGCACAGGGCAGAGCAAATAAGTTCTATACTGACAGTCGTTTTAAGACTTACCAGAGAAATCGTGCATAGTTTTTGTTAGTTTTTCATGCACCATTACCTGGAGTTGCACTGTTTAAACGGCCTAAAAAGCATCTTCCTTTTAGTGTTGTGTTGATAATAACTATGCAGCAAATATGTAATTTTATATTTCTTTACTTCCCTTTGTAGCCAGCGACTGATTATTATGGGACGACAGGAGCTCAGTTGGTTTTGTCTAGTGTCCAAAGCCCAAAAAGTCCAAAAGTCGGCGGTTCGAATCCCGTTCTTGACGTAAACATCATTGGTTGAACGATCAAATCCCACATATGAATGCTGTCGTCGTATCTTTGGGCAAAACACTTAACCCACCTGAAGAAAAATTGGACCATTTACTAAGAATTACGAAAAATATAACCATACAAAATTAGTCTACAGATTTTCAGTTTCTTGTGTGATCCCAGTAGAGTAAGAAATGCTGTATTTGCTTGTTAAATATGATAAAACTTGTAATATAAAAGACTCCTTACTATACAACTGGGTACTGTAGTCTCTGTTGACAAATTAGGGTGGCATTCTAGTAAGCCTGGGGGTAACTTTTTTATTTTATTTTTTATTATTTATGGAATGTATTATGTCTAATATTTATCCAATCCTGTTTTTGTTACAACAGATTTTATTTTAGCTTGCTTTGTCTCGAGGTCTTGGCAAGAAGGTGTCTGTGGCAGGTGTTAAAACACACCACCAACTGTTAGCGCTAGCGAAAGCTAGTTGAAGCGGAAAGCTTTCGAAGGTAGTACAAGGATTTCCAAGGATTTGTCATGCCAGATCTTAGCGTGATACTCCTAAGACTTGCTGCCTATTCAATTCCCAACATCCACTGCCTCCTTGCACTTTTGTTTTCCCCCTCACGCTCCCCAGAGGCCAGCTTGGCGTGTAGCGGAGATAAGGTTAGACGGTCTGGCCTTTTGTGAGAATGTAGCATCCTTAACAAAACATGTGCGTTAACTCCAAAGGGAACAAGTGGGCATCGTTAACAAGCCCTTTGAGACCGGAAAGTGTTCACTAGGGGACAGCAAGGCCAAGATGACAAGGACTCGCGAATGCACAGAGGGGCTTAGTCACAGGCTAACTAGCACTAGCGCAAAGCAGGATTATGGCTAAGAAGTAGTGCCGACCGCAATGGCCTTTGACCTTACCCATCCCTGTTAGCTCCAGGCTATTGGGAGAAGCTAGGCGAGTTTAATCCCATCTGAAAAATTTTATCAGAAAGATTTGTTTTTGCACAAATTGAGCGTACTCTTTCCAAAATGTGCTTTCTTTCTTTGTTTATTGAAGTTTGAAGTTTTTATATTCAGTATTTTTTGAATTATCATAACTAAATAAGTGTGTTTACCACCACGTTTGCAATAAATAAGTAAAAATGTAATTAATTAATACACATAATTAATTGATAAAAATAAAATGACCACTCACAAAAACAAAAACTAAATATTTGCACGTAAAAAACACCGCTTTAAATTTAAAATAATGTTTTTTTGTTCAAAATCTAACGACTTCCTTCCTCTAAACAAGCTTGAACTAACTAACTAGGTATTACAGATATTTTTGCGCTTTCGTACAACAGTAACTCCAAGAAGAAGTTGTTTAGTCAGAAGCACTGGCGGGATTATGACCTGGCTGTATCTTTGTTTGCATTGACCTTTGACCTTAGCGTTCCTATAAGCAGCCGTGTTAGCGTCCATCTCTGCTCTATCTGACATCACAATCCGCCGGTTTGTTTATCTCTGCGTAAAGTCGTGTCCGTGCTATTTGCCTAATGTCTGCTAAGTGCTATCGCTAGCTACAGACGAGGCTGCGTTGACACGTGTGGGAAAGGAGTGAGATGGTCCCCGAGACATGCAAATCACGTCCTCTTTTAGCTTCCTTGGATTCACTAAAACTCTATAATTTGAATACCAAATTGATGGGGTAAAATGAATGTGTGACTGAATACATTTTCAAGTGATTTTTTTGTTTCCTGAATTATTCCCCGTTTTATCCCGAATGCCCTAAACGCCCTAAATGTTACGCAACTACAAACTTATGCAGCAAGTAATTAGTAAACAATTGGAGGCCGTAGAAGTAAAATCTTAAAATGAATATTATGAATTCAGGTCAGTTTACAAGAGGCACTGTTTTTGC
Organism: Periophthalmus magnuspinnatus; assembly: GCF_009829125.3. Classification (NCBI taxonomy): domain Eukaryota; kingdom Metazoa; phylum Chordata; class Actinopteri; order Gobiiformes; family Gobiidae; genus Periophthalmus; species Periophthalmus magnuspinnatus. Next base: position 20,049,322 of record NC_047144.1, read on the forward strand.
TTTTCTGGTGAGGAGGTTGGGCATGTGTTTGCGAAGATGTTGTTGCTATTTCTGGAAACCTATCTAACATATATTCTTATTGTGAGCTGGCTTGCCTCTCTACAGATCTAACCTGTAACTTGGCCTCTGTGGTTCAAGTTTGACATCTTATATTTTGTGGCCAAACTTTCTCGTCAAAGTCTGTTTTTGTTTGATCTCAGAAGCGAAGAAAGGCAGGACCTGGTTAGTACTTGGATGGGAGACCGCTGGGTGCTAAGTGTTATAGTTGGATGTCAGTGGCACAAAACTGTTGTGTTCTTAGGCAAGACACTTTACCCCATCTTGCCTAGTGAAAAGTCTGTCTGTCAGTCTGTCCCAGGGCATCTGTGGCTCCAATAGCGTACAGCTTTGAGTGTCTGGAAAAGCGCTACATAACATTAATGCATTATTATTACACAAAGTAAAAACATCTCTGGATAGACAAACAGTTGGTGGACCTTCTACCATTGAAAAAGATCCGCAAGATTAAAATATATAAGTCAAAACTCAAGATAAATATTCTGAATTTAAAGTGATAGTTTGTAACTTTCTGGCGCTGGAAAGTCAACTGCATGATTCCATAGAAAAATAAAGTTAAAACCAAACTTTGGTACATTCTCCAAGAATAAAGATTTGTTTCATGTCATAATATGGGATATTATTGACAAAATGAACAACATTTCCATGGAAACAAGCAGCAGGAAGCCCTCCTCCTGGCAAAATGAGTCAGGTTTGTGGAGACGCAAGCCCACTCAGAGTACGGACACATGTTTTGGTTTGTTTTCAGTGCAATAAACACAACCATAATAAATAAGAACATGTTTGTATTTTAGTCTGTTTTTGGCAGCAAAAAGGTTACATGGCTTTGTTTTGTATATAATTTTAATTTTCATTTCAATTTCCAGTTTGCATTGACGAGTTGAGCCCACTTATCATTCACGGCTGCACAGTTTACAGACATAGCTCATTACTGTCAGTCTCCTGTATTACAATCTTAATGTTTACTGTTTACAGAGGCATAAACTTTTATCTCATTCCTTTTCCTTAGACGTTTATCTTTTAATTCCCACATGTTCCAGAGCACTCCATATAGTGATGCGTGGAGGGAGGGGGGGGAGGCTCCACGGGACCCAGCGGAGAGTGGACAGCTTTAGCACTGTCATTTAAGATGTAATCCTCTCTTATGTCTGCCACAGCGGTCGCCTCGATGCATACGTACTTATCCACCACTCCGCGCCGTAAACAGAGCAGATGACAGCTTGTGCACGAGCCTATACAAAAACAAACATATACACACACATACACACACACACAACATGGGGGATGCCACATGTCCTACTGCAATCAATCACTGGCCTATATCTGATAGACTGGAGAGTGTTGTGTTTTCCCTCATCCAGAAGAACCTACCAAGAAAATAGACTCTTGTAATAGTGAACGCTGCAGCTATCAGTTATCAGCTGTTTTCAGAAAGGGTGAAATTCAATGTTTATTAATAAAAATAAATGATTATGGTATGTCTAGGCTCAGTTTCAGATAATATACCGAAGTATTGGTCTGTTTGCAGTGTTGAATTGAGATGGAGCGGGTAAAATTGCTAACATGCTCATTTTGTGCTGTGCTAAGGGCCGATCTAGTGCAATAATTGAGCTTTTCTTTTTGAAAATTGGAAATTGTGTATGACATTAATTTCAGGCTTTACAGGATACAATTTAAAACAATAGGTGAGAGAAGCAGAGTTGTATGTTTTCTGTCCTGTGTGAGCTCTTTCCTCTAAAAGACAAGCCTATAAAATGTTATTAACAAAAAAAAAGTTAAATTAAAAACACATATTATGCATTCTTGTTGCTTTAATAACCGTGGGATAAGTATTTCACTTGCCTGCTATCCAGGTTACACACTTTTTCAATACTTTATAAAGCTGTGAGTCTGGTCACTGGTGAATCTCCTCAATTTCAGATGGGGGAGTTAATCTGAGGTGAGGTAAATTAGATTTTATTTGTAAATTATAGGTGACTATTAATCTCCTTCACTTCACATCCGTCACTTAATTAGGTCATGTTTGGTTGGACTTAAGACACGATGGAGGACATGGGAACCAGAGTGATATCAAGCTGTTAAAAAAAATACACAAGAGATATTAAAGATTTGCCATGCGAGTATTTCTCATTTTCTAACTTAAAATAATATGTACATTTGTAAAATATGCTTAATAAATTCCACTTCTTTTTCCAGTTAAGTATTTATCTGCTGGAGTTACCTTTGCTAACAGTAGGGAGCGCCGGAGCTAATTTAGGTGAAAAATTGGTAACAACAAATGTCCCAATCCTCTGTGAACGCTATGCTAATAAAGCCATGTGTTTGCTGAGTCTGGTGATAGATAATGAGCTCAAAAACGGCACAGGAGAAGTCGAGAGTTTTATTTATGATGCAACAATCCCAGGAAAATGCAAACAGAGCATTTTTGAGTCCTCAGAGAGGACGACTTTGGATTAATGGATTAATTAGATATTTTTTGATTAGGGGAAAATGCTACGTACATAGTTATAACCTGAATGTTCTTAATTTGGACTATTTGGAAGTAAAAATCAGAAATGTTTACTCCAGTGCTCGCTGCGCTCTGAGACTAGAGAGATAAGGCTGTGATTTCTGTGATGTCTGCAGAGTGTTGATCCACTGCAGAGCGAGAGTGGCGGAGTGAGGGAAGAGCTGTGATTGGCTAAGACAGAGGTGTGGCTTTAGTGTTGAGAGATACTCAGTTTGTTCTCTTGTTTATTTTTGTATTTATAGATGTTATTGTCCTCCCCTTAATAGGCATCTCTGTTAGCTCCCTGCAGTTGGGAGACGCTTAACTAATTATTTTTTTGTCTTAAAGTTCCTGGTAGAGCCCACTAATTCTGATTTTAAATGTTTTTTTTTTGTTTTGTTTTTTGGGTTTGTTTTTTTTTGGGGGGGGGAAGTTTGACAAGTTGTTTTTTCTTTTTGTTTTTTGCTTTAGCTACAATGTTTATTACTCAACAAATATGTCTAGTTTGCTGGCACAAATGCGCAAAATATTAAAAAAAAATCCTGCTAAAAACTACAAATACAAAATAATTGGCCTGGTGAGTGAGTTATCCAGTACAACTAATTCATGTGCTATAAAACACATCTTTATATGGGAAATAATTGGGTAAAATGATAAAATAATAACTTGCATGATTGTTTAAACAGCCATATTTTTAGCCTCATTGCTCTTCTAGCTTCATTTTTACTCATTAGTCTGTTCAAGTAGGACAAATTGGGGCACATAGACACACAAAGATGAACGAGTTGAAAATAATAAATTGCAAGTCCAATCACATTTGAAGTACAGAAAAGTTCATAAAAATCACAAATCTTTGTTTTTATCCAAAAGGACTGAACGATTTAGAGAAAATATCTAATTGCATTTTTTTTCTGAAGTATTGGAATTAGATTTAGGTTTTAATAATGGAATTCTGTTTAAAGTTCACATTCTAAGGCGTCCAGGTTAATTGACAAAAAAATTGACTGAAATCTGAATTGAAAAACTAATATAGAGTGAGTAGTTTTTATGTAGAACACAGGAAATTTTGTTATTTATGGAGGAATTTATGGTACTTAAGACACTTCAGAGTTTGCGATTTGCTAATTGTGTCCATCCAAATTGTGATTTCGATTTGATTGCGATTAATCCTGCGTCCCTCTTTTCCTAAATTATCCAGTTTGCTCATTTTCATTATCATTATTATGTTTCTATTCACTATTTCACAATAAAAATGTCGCCTCTGTCTTAAAATGTTCATATTAACACGCTGTTCTATCAAGATAACTGATTGATTGATTTGAATTTATTATTGTGTCTTGCATACAAAGAATGCCAAGCCCTTTAATGGATTTATAAGGCGCCATAAACAAAATACAATAATCCAGATGTGTGTTATAAAAAACAATAGACTCATTTAAACAAACTCATCTGCCGCTTCTTCCAGGCTTTACATAGAAATGATGCTAACTTATAAACATTAGAATTAAACAACCATTTCATCTTGTTGTCATCATATCAGGGCGTTGGGTGAACATTTCATCAAATAAATTCGGCATAAAATGGACAATACAGCAAAAAATGAGCTCTCCCAACTCACATAAACCACAATAAAACATAAAACATTAATAACAAACCAACGATGTGCCCGTTTTCATTGAGGATGCTCCCATTAGCGTAAGCAACAGGTTTGATTGACATTGTTGCTAAGCGCCTGCACTGCTGCTTTTACAGGGGAAAGAGCATTGACTTCAACCTCCTGACTCCTGATTGGCTCTTTGGTTGCTATAACACTTTTCAAATGTAGGTCTTGGCTCCAAATTCACCCCTGTAACCGCTAGCCTCAATTAGCATTATTTGACTAGAGCTGAACGCTGTAAGTAAAGCCACACTCCCTTAGACCACTTCTTTATACAGTCTATTATATTAACCAAATGTTCATATTCTACATCTCTAAATACCCAACCACGTGAAGGGTCTTGTCAGTGTTTTGGCAGCACGGTACACTACTATTCTTTTATCATCTGTAGATGTTGACCACCACAGATAATTCTTCTGGCTCCCTCTTAGCTGGTACCCGCCCGCAGACGTTGGCCACAGTTCCAGACAGGAATGATTAATTCCCCCGCGCTCTCAAAGGAATAGAGTTTCAACTTGGATGTAGCTGTAGACTGGGGACTGTTTTCCAGCAGACTTTGCCAAGCTACATATGGAATGAAAATATATACGCTAAAATAGTACATGATGTGTTTTGCTATTTTGTAGATTATTGATGAGCTGGAAGTGAAGAGGGTTCGTTCTGGAATTTGTTGATGTTATAAGTTCAGATGGAGGACCTTGTTTTTGAAGAAACATTCAAACTTAAAATGTTTCTCATTATTGGTTAGAAATTTGCAATATTAACCTCATCGCTTAAAGTCATTTCAATTAACAGTCAGATCTTTAGGGTTAAATCAAGGCATCACTTTCTAAACCTATCGAGAAAACATAAGACATCGACTGAGAAATTACACAAACATAAGACACTGAACCTTGTAGCAGTTTTTGTTAGATATACTGTAGATCGACCAAGCCCCAGCGTTCAAACATGGCCGCCAGTTTGTGTAAATGGGCCGCGCTCAACGGCGTGCGGTGCAAGTTTAGTCGTTAGCAGCTAGCTATGTCCGGTACTTGTGTGAGCGCTGACCACGCACCGTCGCCCTCACATAACGATCAGACCAGGCTACAGAAGAGCATGAGTCAGACGAGGCTTGAAGATTGAAAAACTGGTTTTAAGAAGTTGGGAGGATTTTGAACTGTGAAAAAATTTCTGATCTGAAAATGGGAAAACTCACCACAAAATCTGACCTTTTTGATTTTTTTACACTGTACTTTGGAGGGAATATTCTTTCTAAGCTGCAAAGTTGTTGTTTTTTTGTTTCGTTTTTTTTTTTCCGCTCTAGTATCAATGGACTGGCTACTAATCCACTAATCCCTCTATCTATTTGCTATAGAATCATGGGATAGACCAGGTAGATATTAACCATAAACCAGGACAATATGACAACAAATGATATTAAATGACATTATAGAACGCATGGGATTTTTAATGAAACTTGTTTAAACAAAAATCACAGATCTATGGGGCTGAAGATCATTGGCCAATGTTGATACTGGCCAATGATCTTTTGCATTGGCCAGTATCAACATTGGCGCTAGCATCTTCTCCATCCCTCTGTAGTAGTTAGTTATAGGTGAAGCTATTTTCCAGACCTGCGTTCTGTCTCTTCTGCAGTGGTATATAAAGCATCATTTATTTAACACAACTCCTAGCAGTGTTTACTTCAATACTGCTATCATATTTACTGAGAGTACCGGCACACATCACCTATCTGACCACCTGACCAATGCTTACTATAAAAATCCGGACGGAAATTCAGCTCATCGTTCTCGGGTGCTGTCTCTAACCAGAGTGCTAATGAAACACCTCCATGACGACCACCGCTCATAAACGTCAGGCACGCAGACAGTCTGAGCTATTGTTCAGGTCATTACGGCTCACCTGGTCAGCGAGCGTTCCAGTGCTCTGACAATGTTAATAAAACTTAAAAAAACAGATACTGGAAATATAAGAATACTTTGATGAAACCTGCAGCTTTTTTTAAACCTTTGACGTAAGTAGGTCCAAGTTGTACTGTATCCATATCGCACGAATATACGAGGTATCCATAAAGTCTGTGTTTTTTTTGTTTTTTTTTAATGGTCATACAGTTAAAAGAAATATTACAATCGTAATCAGACCTCTTCTATTGTACAGTCCAAAGTCTTTTACCTTTTTTATACACCTCTATATCAGCACCATTAGTCGCTCGAAGCACAATGAGACGGTACTGGATTTCTAGCCGCATCGATGGTTCCCGTAGCATCTGTATCTTTTGCTTCAGTTCAGCAATGTCCCGTATCTTTGTTCGATTCACAATATCTTCACCACAGTCCCACAGAATGAAATTCAGAGGTGTGATATCTGGTGAACTTAATGGCCACGGAATTGGTCCATTCCTTCCAATTCGGCGATCTGGAAATGTCTGATCGAGGAACTCACGAACACGCAGTCCCCAATGTGATTAAAAACCTTTATAACCACTGAGTACAATAGAACAAATCTGATTAATATATCAAATTACTTGCTTTTGTAATAAAATTTTTAAAAAGGGCTGGCCAATATGACAAAAAATCTAATAAAAAATAAAATAGATATTGGTCGGGTGATATATCAGGCCGATATTTTCCCTTTTAGAGTGTTGGCTATCGGTCTTAAATCTCCAGAAGAAGCAGATTTGTTTTGGTCGACCTTCTGCCTAAAGAATATTCATAAAACTTTATTTAAACACTTCAGTGCGAAAATATAACTTGACAAAACATGACTACACAGCTCTCTTAAAGATGTGGTGATGTGGTAAAAAGGGCTGTGGGTGAGTTTGTTGTGAATTTAAATGATATAATGGGGGAAAATAATCAAAATCGGCCTTGCATATCAGGTCAAAAATATCGACAAAGCTTCTCGACCATTAGTTTTTTGGGTTTTAAATTGGTATTGTTGTCAGCCATGAAAAAAAACAAACATATTGTTCAATCTCTAAAATAAAATATCATAAAAGTTGTATCGCATTTTTTCCTCATATTGATTCATTTGATTGTGTTTTATTTTAATAAAACAAATACAAATTATCTTTAAATACTAATTTCCTTAATATCAACAACACAGTTTTTATCATTTCAATTTTTCCCCAAAAAACTGTAAAATATCTTCATCCAAAGTCATCCCAAACCACATGTTTTATACTGACAGAGGATTGACAACAGACTTCTCCATTAAAACACCTGTTCTGACAATACTCAAACTCGATTTCGATACTAAGAAATAGACTCGATGCTCTATACCAATTCCAATACCACATTTATGATAAAAGACAATAGAATGTGATTTTCAACTTTAAATCATATGCTTTCTTTTATACACTGCCTAGCAAAAAAAAAAAGTCACCATCTGGATTTAACTAAGCAAATACGTCCTCTCCTCCTGCAGTTGGTCCGGTCTAGGTTCAGCAGAATGAGGTCAGCTGACACCTGAATATACTGAATGACCAGGTTATTCCATCAGTGGATTTTTTTCTTCCCTGATGGCACGGACATATTCCGAGATGACAATACCAGGATTCGTCGGGCTCAAATTGTGAAAGAGTTGGTTCAGGAGCATGAGACGTCATTTTCACACATGGATTGTCCACCACAGAGTCCAGACCTTAACCCCATTGAGAATCTTTGGGATGTTCTGGAGAAGCTTTGTGCAGAGGTCAGACTCAACCAGCATCAATGCTAGAGCTTGGTGAAAAATTAACGCAACACTGGATGGAAATAAAACATGGCAGAAGCAAAATCGAAACAATGCCACAGCGAATACGTGTCGCAATCAAAACTAAAGGCGGTCCAACGAAATATTAGAGTGTGTGACCTTTTTTTTTTAGGGTGGCGACTTTTCTTTTGGCCAGGCAGTGTATTCCCATGTGGTCTTGTACCTATGTAATCCCTCAGTGGTCCAGTAGGTTCCATAGTGGTCCATGGGCGAATACTAGTTTATGTGTCTTATACTTGGTCTGATACAGCTCAAGATCATTCTAAAGATATTTTAGTTTTGGTACTCAATTTAGTATCAATTAGTATCTGATTGTTGATACTTTTGACAATCAATTACAAATTATTGCACGACCCTACAATACATTGATATTTTCTTACATCTGACAAGGATGAATTCTTCCAGGCGTGAAAATAAACATCCCTTTCACCACCGCAGCAGCAGAACTATCCTACTCCTCGGTTTCTTCTTCTTCTTCCCGTCCTCTTCATGACCTGGAGTGAGCTGTGTTTTTTCCGTCCATTTAGGAACTACTGCCAAAGAAGGAAGGTTTGCTGTGACTATACTGACTTGATAAAAACATCAACTGGTCTCTTTTTTTTTTTTTTCATAACAAATCATACATTCTTCACAATCTCCTGCGTGGTCAAACTCTCTTACCTTCCCGCCATAACCTTAAAAATGCAAATACGTGGCATTTATCTTGGTGCATTTGCGGGTTAGGATATATCTTGTTCAAATACATCGGCGCTCAGAAAAAGTCAAACATTGCAGAGACACAATGAGCGATTATTTCTACGCCTTTGTATCAGTTGCCAAGGTGATGATCTTTTGCATTTCAGCCCACCATCGCTCGCATTCTTCCACAACACATTTAAGGGAATCGTAGCTGCTTGAACTATTTTCTGACTTAGGCCACAGAACTTCCTTAGGCCGTTCACGTACTCTAAGAGGAGCGTAGAGTAGCTCGATTAAGATTAATGTTACTTAAAAATAATATTACTTAAGTAAATGTACAAAAGAGTAGCCCAAGAAATTTCATTAATGGTTCTAAATTACACAAAATTGACTCTTTTGAGGTTTGACATGTTACAATGCTGTTACCTCATCAAAAACACAACCACACAAGTTTGATTAACACTTTATTATTAGTCTATTTGCGTCTCCAAAGCTCAAAACTCTCTGTTCCACCTTGTGATGTCAGTAAGTGGCAGTTTTCAAGTAGTTAGTAGCTACATTTGACCTTTTTTGTTCAGTACACATTGGCAGTTCCAGGGCCGGACTTATTCAGTTGATTCTAGTGAAAGTTTATGGAGTTTAAAAACACAGTGGAGCACTTCCTGTATTACCACATGATGACATCACAAGGTGGAAGAGAGTGTTTTGTGTTTGAGAGAAGAACTCGACGTAAATATGCAAGTTTTGTGTGATTAATGTTGAAATGAAACAAAACACAAATCCAGGTGTGTTTTTGATGATGAAACAACATGAACATAGAACAGAAAATAGCCTAAAATGGGCCCTTTAAAGAGTAAAAATGTATATGGGAACCAGTATAGCTTTATTCTTTTTTTAGCCATAAAAATCATGTTAAAGGAAGTATCAGAATTTACTGCATTTTTTCACACAACTACCTCTGTTTTACATATCCATCTGTATTTTTTTTTTTGACGCATTGAATAACTGACTGGAAGAATCCCCTTGGCACCTGCGCTCTGATTCGTCGTCTTTGAGGGACAACGTGAGCACATTACCGTAATGGCAGTAACATTTTTAAAGAGCCCCATGCCTCTGCTTTGAGATGCCGTTTGAATTTACTTGATAGCAAAATTGGTCACAGAGTTACGGTAATGGAAAGTCCGCAACCGCGAGTCTATCGGCGGCAATAGAATCCTCCTCTATAGGGTTAAGAAAGAGTAATTGTCCGGATGCTTTATATTCTGAAGTTGACTTTATTCTAAGGACAATAAATAAATAGTACATATGTCTAGTATTTTCAAGCATAGACATAGCAATTTGAAAAAGTAAATCATATCTGAAGGAGAGGTGCAAGAAACAAATGTTCAGACCATTTCATATTGTCAGCATAAAGCTTTTGTCATGTAGATTTACTCACAGTGAGAAGAGGAGCCACAACTTTTACTTAAGTAAGAGTACTGTTACACTATGAAATAAGCAAATAGTAGTCCAAAAAACAACTCTAAGAAGTACAATTTCTTTAAAACTTACTCAAGTAAATGTAACTAAGTACTCTGGATACAGCTAACATTTTATATGCTCGTGATGTTTATGATGATGGTGGAGGAGAGGAGGCTTTCATCTCTTTGGCTCCGTTGGCTGGTGACATATCAGGTGAGTGTCTGCAGCCTGATTAAAGGGCCTCACGTGTGGCGTGATTTACTGGAGAGGGTCCTGGAGAGACTGTCGGCAGACAAGACTTGATGCTCGCGGTGACACAGGACACGGCGAGAGGCAAAGTGTGGATTTGGAAAATGAATTTGGATGTTGTTGTCACATTTATTTTTTATTTTTTTTATTTATAGTCTATTTTTACTAAATTGCAAAAACTAGAAAACATTTAGTCCACCTGATATTGGGATTTCTAAATTTAAAAAGGAAGACATGTTGTTACCAGAGTATTGCTAGTGGCCCCCAGCCATTTGCCGAATGTCCGTATTCACTGATCACAATAACCCAATCTCCACTGTAGCCCTGGCATCCAAATAGCTATGTGTAGTTAGGGTTAGAGTTTGAATAATCATGGAAACAACTAGGTCTGTGGGCGTCTATCAATAAACTCTTGGTCAAATAAAAACCTTCTTTGTGCATCGATTCAAAGAGGCTTAAACATGAGTATTTTCTCTCAAACTGCATATGTCATTGGCCGATTAGCTGAGTAAATGACTAAATGCTCTAATAAAAGCTCTAAAATAAACATACCTGTAAATATTCCAGTGATACACGAGATCGTTTTTCCTGGAACGATGCACTTCACGTCACCACTGACACGAACTACATCTTGAATGCAGTTATGGATTTTTGAGAAATTGACTATTGATTGCGTGATAAAACATCAAAATTTATGTACAAAGTCATCGTAAATATCTGTAAGCTCGCTGACATCTTAATGTGAAGTTGTAACATATTATAGCTTTAACCCTGTGCTGTGCTTTGATTTAGCAGCATTTTCAGTGGATTTTTTTTAAAGTCAATATATTATAGATTAAATTATTATAAAATGAAATGGAATTAGTCTGCTAAATGAGATTGGTCGACTAAAACTAGACTAAAATTAAAAACAATTATTTTACTAAATTTAAATTGGCTGTTAAAGAGTGGGTTTTATGCTAAATCGATTTTTTTGCAGCTTTTTCCCATGTTATGTTAATGTTCCCTCATCAAAAACATTCCTGACGAGGTTTTAGATGTCATCCATGCGTGTTTGAGTAATTTTGCTATCCCTCTTGGGCCCTATTTGAACCCTCCTTATGGTTAGCTACGTCACCCGTGCTCCCCAATGACAATTCTCCATAAATATACAAAAACACGATACAGAACTACGTAACAACTGATGCGATGTGCTGTAGTTTCATTCAAAAGGCATGGAAATTGATCAAAAGAACTTAGACCCATGAGCAATTTAAGACTATGGTTAAGATTTTGATTAATTTTAACTTGCAAAATATTGGCAGGTTTGAAAAGCACAAAAACATACATATTTCTGGCTGGTGACCCCATGAAACATTTGAGCGCACCTGAACACAACACCACCTTGAAAATCTGACTAGAGCTACAAAATTGATCTTGTCCAAAAACAATTGAAATTTGGCGCAGACGTCCAACATTTGCCACAGAAATATATGGGTTTTGGTGAACTGAGATGGAAAAAAAGTTTGTCATACACCATTGAAACTTGGTCCACATATTACACAGATCACACCGAACAATAAACCCAATACAGACAAACCTCTATCTCCAACCGTGCAGGTGTGACAGTGTCAGAAATATCTGTGTCTCATTGGATTGAATGGAGTAGTAACATATAAGATGCTTTTCGGTGGGGACGAGGCTGCCTTACCTCTATTTGGACTCGTGTTACCATGGCAACACACATCATTTGTCACAGAAATACATAGGTTTTGGTTAACTGCGATGAAAAAAATAAGGTTGTCATAGACCAGGGGCGTCAAACTCATTTTCACTGAGGGCCACATCAGCAAAATCAGTGTAAATGTCACTAGATGTAACCAAATATCATGTAAAATAAATGTAACTCCTTTTTAACTTATTAAATAACAGTTTATGTATTTATTACTTGTTCAAGTTGCAGATATAGCATCTCTCTGTAACAGCGTATCCCCTGAAAAACTGACATTTCTAAAGTGTGTATCTGGTCGGGGCGCACCTGCTTACAGACCTTCATCACCGCTTCAAAAACAGCCTTTTACAGACTTTTAATTATTGGACAATTTGTTGTTCTTCTTGCAGTCTAACTTTTCCATATTTAACTCCGTGTTTGGTGTCAAAATGCTGAAGTAGATTGGCTTCTTTCACAACCGACCTCGCCTCATAACACAAAAAACATACAGCTTTTTCTCCTTGAAGCACAAACTTGTATTCACCTTCACCTTTCTCGAAATTGCCTTTTATGCCGACAATTTTCCTCTTCCTGAACATTTTAGGAGCATTATTTGCAAATATTTCTCAGTTCCACTTGTTGGCAGCATAGACTTATTTTAAAATGACAGTCATGCCTTTTAATTTACCATCTCGCGGCCACATAAAATGACGTATCGGGCCACATTTGGTTCCTGGGCCTTGAGTTTGACACACGTATCATAGACCATTGATACTTGGTACACAAAAAACTGAACATAAAGAATATCTGTGAATGAATTTGACTAGAAGTGTACTTAAATGGTGTTATTCCCAGCTCCAAATCAAAATCTTTACTAAAATCGGTTGTCAGAGTTAACAGCTGCTCTCACATGACCCTTGTATTCCGCCGGCTCCTCCGTAAAACGCAGCCGGCTGGATTTGGCGCTATCCGGATGACTGATAACAACGGCCCTGCGCTCTTTCTCCTTAAGCTAGAACCCCCGACTCTGAATGCCTGTAAGTCTCGGCGAGTCCCCGGGCGGCCCTCCAGATGTCAGCTCGTGATGATGACTGAATAGGCCTTCCTCGTGTGTGTGCGTGTGTGTTAGCGAGAGATAAAACAACAGAAAGCGGGAGGCTAGAAGTAAATGTGCTCACACGCCGATGCACATCCAGCTATTCAGAGGAGGCGTCATCACTCACGCTCAGGTATGACAGGAGCAGCCGCAGTCGCAATGTTCTCGCTCCTCTCCTCTGACAGAGGTCGCGCTGAGAGCTCCGCGGGTTAGACACAGCGCTAAAGGCTTTTACTACACAGAGACGAGCCACTGTGGAGGAGATCAGGGGTGTAGAAAGAGCTCAGGCGGCCAAATTATGCAGCTTTGTGTGGAGGATGGAGTTCTGGGGTGATATTATCCACTATTTCCTCAACAAAAACATACCTGGAGTTGTGTTTTGTTTCATTTACACATCGTCCATGTTCAAAAATGTAAGTTCAAATGTGAGTTGGACGGCAGGGGTCAATATTACCATCATAGACCTTCTGTGTGTCGTTTGCATGTTCTCCCTGTGTGTTGGTCTGGTTTTCCTCCTCTTAAAAAAGTAACATCATGCAAAATCGTCTTTCTGGAGCTTTTGTTTAACTGTATATGTTTGTTTGAGTAATCTTGCGATCTCTCCGGGGCCCTCTACGAACTCTCCTCACAGTTAGCAGTATGATTTTGTCCAAGACGCAGCTCAAAAACCTACATAACCCATGCTCCCATGTGACAATTTTCCATAAATGTACAAAAGTCACTGACAGTTGAAAAAAAAAAAAAATTGTAACTCTTTTGTTTCTAAACATTTTTATTTTATTTTTCCAGAGCATTTAGAACGACTCTTGCGACATTAATCTGAGCAAATACAGCACCGAGGAACGAACCCTCATTGTACAGTGGTACTTTGAGTCACATGGGTCAAATTCACAAACCTACTGGTATTTTACTGTCAACATTTTAATCCCAGAGATGCCCCGAGCGTAAACGCCATTAAAGGAATAATAAGTCGTTTTCAAAAACAGGGGGCAGTATGTGATCTCCATAGACCTGACTAGTCCTGATTTCTTCCTGTGGGGCGATCTTAAAGAAAAGGTGTTTGTGAATAAACCTCAGACAATAAACGACTTAAAATGTAATATTGAGGATCAAATAAGAGCCATAAGTCCAGAAATGCTTTCAAATGTTATGTAAAGTGTGTTTGATCGGGCTGTTCAGGGCGAAAACGAAAATGGTGAACACTTATTTTAAATTTTTTTTGTCATTTTTACGTCCAATAATTTAAGTAGTGATAAGTTCAAGTGTAAGTGAACAAGGTTCATTTTACCTACTGCTAAAATTTGGTGAGTTTAACTTAAGAATTATAGGAGCTACAGAAGATTTAAAAGTGTCAGTGACTTTTGGGCCACGATGTACAAAACCACACATTACAATTTCACAAACTTGATGCAATGTGCAGTAGTTTCATGTAGCAGACAAACTTGACCTCTCTAAAGTCGCCAATATAATACGCCAATTCCACCACGTGAATCTACTGGCTGTAGTAAACCCTTTGTTCCAGCTTCCCGTCTCAATCCAGCAGCTTGTAGTCGGTGTTTGCGTGCTCCTGTCACTTCAGGTACAGCATGTTCCTGGGACACGCCGGGTCTGAGCAGAGAGGGGAGGGGGGCTGTCGCCGGGAGTGTGAGGACGTTTAGCGGCTGGGAGAGCGGCGAAGGCAGGGAAAGGCCCAGAATACACCAGATGAGCAAGAGTCAGGGTATCTGCTCATGGGAGGACCACGGTATCACCCAACATCTCCATAAAAGAGAGGAGGTTGGATAGATCGCTAGAGAGGACAGAAAACGGCCATTCAGACAAACTCCAGCACACATTATGACATTATTTGACTGTGTAAAATATATATTCATATTTTCAGTTTTGCTAACGTTGAAAACTTCAAAGTAAAACTGGATCATTTTAGTTTTATACTGATTATTTTAGTTTTATACTGCACAAATGCACATATATCCCTATTATTTGGTGTTAATTTTTGTCAAAAAAAAAGCCACTGTTTCAATTATTATCATTATTAAAGCAGACTTATTCTGCAAAATCGACTTTTAAGAGTGTTGAACCGTGTTATCGTTGTTTCCCTTCGCATTTACCTTCTCGAAGTTCTGTGTTATTTATGTATGTTTGAGTAATCTTGTCACACAGGTAATAACTGGACTCACGTGCGACACAAAAAACACTTGTCTCGGTGAATACATCAGGTTTATTTGCAAAATAGTGCCTGCGTATCTTTTAGATGAACAAAAGAAATGAACCAACAGCAATCCAGCCACACAAACAGAACACGGGGAGAACATAAAGGCTACACCCCTGATTAGAATTAACGTCAAGTGCGGGGAAAACAGGGAGGCAGCGAACAAAGGACTGGAACAGGCTGGGAAATGAAGCTGAACCCTCCTTATGGGTTAGCTGTAAGATTTGTCCAATGCTCCGCCCACAAACCTATGTCATCGTTGTTCCCACACGACAATTCTTCATAAATACACAAAAGCAGGATACAAAACCATACATTGCAACTTTGGCAGGAGTCACTTTTTACTCAAAAACGCCAAAAATGAAACTTATGAAACATGTAACAGTGTTTTTTGGGGGGGGGTTTTCCTATGCAAATTTAGCATTTTCAAAATATCGGGAGGTAACATGTTGGCTAACACTTATACCTCACAGCAAGAAGGTCCTGGGTTTGACTCCTGGGCCTCCTTTCTGTCCAGAGTTTGCATGTCCTTCCTGTGTCTGGGTGGGTTTCCTCCGGTTTCCTCCATCAACTCAAAACATGCATAATAGGTAAAAGCTAAGGTCCAGCTAAGGTGGTCCTGACTAAGACTAGCTCAAGATTTGCAGACGGGTCCCCCTGGTGCGAAACCGCCAACTGCTCTTGACAGGTTGCCCCAGCAGCTTTAAAAGATGGGTCAAACGCTCCTTCTCCCTACAGTGTTCCCTTTTCTTAACCTTAAATCTCTAAAAACAAATAACCTCCCTGTCACCAGATGTCTATGGCCAGTCCAGGGTTATCTCCCACCTCTCTGCTCAGACCCCCCCACAGCCATATATAATCCTGTTCCTGCTCTCAGCCCGTCACTTTGTCTGACGAGCGCACACCAAACCACCGCACCATTCGGACCCCCGGGGCCCGCTGGAGATCGGGCTGTTGTGACATGGACACACTTAGGTGTGACCTTTAAGTTCAGGGAGGCACGCTTAACGCCCAAAGGAGCGACTTTGTGAAGTTGACAGTTAGGAAGACAATGGGAAAAAAACATTGGCACTGGCAGGAAAATCCTTCAGGAGTTGTCATGGTAACGGTTACAGAGCTTTGAGCACATTCCGTCACACTTATATGTTTTCATCGCTGTTCAGTCCTTGCATGTGATGGGCCCACACATTCAATCGAGAGAGTTTTAGGTAGACTGACAAAAGCAAAACTGTTGCTACTGGCTTCATAGAATTCAGCTTTTAGTGGCAATTGTCCAGAAACACTGATTGCAAATAAACCCTGATATGTAAAAACCCATATGCGAGGCCAATTTTTATTATTTTCCCCAAATTATGAAATTTGAAATAACTAGAATCCACAAACCTCACTTTAAAATAGTTAACTTTCAGATGTGACTTTATAATTTTTTTAAGACAATGAAAAAATAAACATATCGAGAAAATCTGCTCGTATATAGGATTACTTTACAAAATCCAATTGTAGCATTAGCGACAGTGTTAGCGGTGACCTTTTTCCCATAGTGAATGTAGTTATGTAGTTTCTTGGAAGTGTAGATGGCTGCCGCATAAATGGCTTTTAAAATGGACCGGCGCAGCACTTGAAGCCACTTGACCAGCCACTTGGACAAAGCCTGGAGCCTATTGGAGATGTTGTGCTTGAAGTGCCAATGCTAACGGGCAGAGCTACAGAGGGACAGCTGCAGCGGTCAATGCGGGCTAATGGAAAAGAATGGATCGTGGCACTTCACAGGACACAACAGCACACAGACGAAGAGTTTGGTCAATAGACGCGACTGGTGGAGTTAGCGAGTCGTGTCTTTGTGCGCACAATTAAACCCATTTAGCTTAAGTCCAGAGTTTGATTTAAGAGCTGTTGAGATCCAGATTGATGCTTGCAATATTTGAGATTTCACAAACTCGCGTGAATCCATCTCGTTGTAAGGCTCAAATTCAGCATTGATGTTTGTGCAGAAGCCAAAGGCGAAGCTCCCAAGTGAACCAAAACAAACATGACACCAACTGACTCACAAAAGTAAAATACCGACTATTTCGTTTGAGAAAAAATGTGCAGAAGGTAAGCGCTTTGTGCATCTGTGGTCAGGGGAGGATGTCTGTGGTTTTCTCTCAACTGGATGTAATACATTTTTTGTTTTGTTTTTTTTCCGGCTTGTTCCATTGTTGTGACGCTTCAAACAATTAGATTAACATTTTCGTCATGATGTTCCGACTTTTCCCAATCGTTTTCAGCAAAAGCCTCGATTCAGAGAGATGCACATGTCAATCTGGCGTGACCACATTTCTGAATGAAAGCTTAAAGTTTGCAGTCGAGCGTGTTACAGCTGAGATGAGAATCAGCTCCGCCCAATCTGAGGCCATGGTTCTCATTTTGTAGTTCTTGTAACCTGACTAAACGTGATTATCGATGAGTCTGATCATCTTGACACAGTTTAACGACAGTGTGAATTCAGTCCCAAACTAAATATTTATAATTTGTTTTTTGTTTTTTTTTACAATTCAGTTAAATAGACACACAGAGAGAAAAATCTTCTAGTGCACAGGTGTCGAACTCAAGGCCCCCGGGCTAAATGCGGCCCCCCATGTCTTTTTATGTGGCCCACAACAAGATAAATTTAAAAGTTTGACTATCTTAAAATGTCAGTTTATCAGGAGATACAGTTACACAGTCATATTTTTACATCTATGGAAATGTATATGCAATATTTGTAACTCAAATACGAAATAAATACAGAGACAGTTAATGAACGAGTTAAAAAAGTAGTTGCATTTATTTTACGTGTGGCCCTTGGAGAGTGTTCATTTTGCTGATGTGGCCCTCGGTGAAAATGTGTTTGACAAACCTGTTCTAGTGAGAGGGTGAATGTTTTCTGACTGCGCCACTTTCTGTTCTGATCTCCAAACTAAATTAACATTATTCATCTCGTAAAGCCGTGTAATGTAATGGATATTTAAATAGTTTTCATTACGAACCTGATTCACTTCACTTAGCTCTGATGTTGCATATTTTTCTTCATTATCACTCAGACATATCCAAACGCTTTTATTTTCACGCAACGTTAAACTGGAGCGACTTTTAGCTGCCATTTTGAAACACTTAGAGCTGACAGCCTAATATGACTTTAAACTAATGCTTTGGTCACGCGCTCGGATTTCAAATAAGTTTGTATTTTACATTATGGCTTTTCATTCAGTCTAAAGTCAGACATTATAACTTGTCTTGATATTTGTCCCAGCAATATTCGTAAGTACTCGCCTGGGATCCAGAATACACACTCTAATACTTGATGAACAATTGTTGAATCTCCGTGAGTTCAGATGGGCGTGATTGACAGGTGGATTAGAGGCTCAGCGGTGGCCGTGGTAAAAAAACACCGAGATGCTTTAGAGAGACTTGCAACATAAGAACAATATCGGTTTTGAAAATAGATGAATGACCACATAAGTAACTTCAATATTGACGCTAAGGAGTCCGTAAAGTATCCCAAAAAGCCCAAAAATTGCACAATATTGGCAGTTTTTTAATTCAAATTTAGTTTCAAAGGTGTTATTTGTGATTTTAAAAGTGTAAAAGCCAGAACTAGCCATTTAAAGCTCTAATATTACGCGAAATTGACGCTTATGAGTTTCATTCTTTATTATTAGTCTGTCTCAAAATGCTCTGTTCCACCTTGTGATGTCATGAAGTGGTAGTTTTTAAATTAGCAGTTGCCTTTTACCTTCTGTTCAGTACTGATTGGAAATTCCAGAGCTAAAATGATCCAAATTATTCTAGTGAAGGTGTTAAAAAGGCAGTGTGGCACTTCCTGTATTGCCACACGATGACATCACAAGGTGGAACGGTGTGTTTTCAGTGTGTTTTCATGTGTGAATGAAACAAAACACAACTTCAGGTCTGTTTTTGATGAGGAAACAACATTATAACAGATCAGAAAACAGTTTAATATGAGCTTTTTAAAACTTTACTTTTTATTTTCTTTGTATATCTGAACAAAAATAAAGTAAAACACTTGACAGAGAGGCAGCTACCAACTTATCGACAACTTCTTTCACTTTCCATCAAGGAGAGAATTTACGTATTTCGCGCCGGTGGCCACTCCGGGAACGGATAAGGCCAGCGCTCCCTGCGATGTTGCTAACCTCTCACGCGCTAAGCTAACACCGTGCATGTTAACTGCGCCTCTGCACCTCTGATTTGGCAGGATTGTGTCTGCGCTCAGAATAGCTGGTGCGAAAAAGGGTTGGAGTGAATTTGGCTTTCAGAATGCCTCAGGCGCGACACGTGATTGGCGAATAAAACTATACGACCGTGGAGAGCGCTGACCCAAAATACCCCGCTGTATTTTGAAGCGCTACTTTGCCTGGAATAATTGTTTAATATGGCATTTCTCATTTCTGTTTTGTAATTTATTTTTCTGCCTTGAGACTTGTGGTCAAAATAGATAAGTTGTGTATTGTCTGCATCTAATTAGAGAGCGTTTTATTGGCTGGTAATCAGTAAGTGCGCGTTGTTGTGCATGCTAGTTGTTGTCAGCGTTCGCAAAATGTTAATCTGGTCTCTGAAAGTTGAGAAAAGAGCTTATAAACTCATGATTGGGAATAATTAGGATGCTCAGGTAAGTGAAGAATAACTTAAAACCACTGCAAATAAATTAATTATAGCGGGTCAAATGCAGTTTTCATCTCCACCGCAGCAGCAGAACCATAAGCCTCTTCATTTCAGTCTTTAGGCCATAGTACTGTCTTTATTTTAGCTTTTAGCGATGTTATTTAATTTAAAACAAGATGGTGTAGTTCCTCATTCGTGCAGGAGTGTTTCAGTGTAAAGAACCTTTTGAACTACCTCTACTATTTCTCTCAAACTCCTCCCTCTGGGGCTGAACTTATCAATTTGAAAATGGGTTCTGGACGGGAGCAGAAACGTCTTGATCGCAAAAAGAGTCCTCTGAAACCTTCTCTACGTGTTGTATAATGTCGTTTCTTATGGGTGTTAATTCAGTGGGTTTGTCACTGCCCATACATATCGTACAATTTTGACAGTTTTACAAGATTTCTTACAAAACGGCCATGATTCCAATAAAGCGACCTATATTAGCTTATTTTAGCTGCAAGATGACACAAGATACTCAAATGTACACTCTTATTGCTCTATACGCTATACTTTGTTCTCAACAGGGACAGTGTACACTTAAGAGGAACATTAAAATTGACTCTTTTTTTTGACATATTATAATGTTCCCCCATCAAAAACATGCCTGATGAGGTTTTATAAGTCATCCATGCATGTTTATGTAATTTAGCGATCTCACCCGGGCCCAGTTTTCCATATATACACTGCCTGGCCAAAAAAAAGGTCACCAACAAAAAAACATTAATTACATTTTATATGGCAGTTCTTGACAAATAATGATGAGGTTCAACACTACATTATATAGATATGTCTAAGGGTAGTGTCATGCTGTTGTTTCCTTATAATTCTCCTATTTCTGCCTATAATTTGTTGTTTTGTCACTTTCAAAATGCACCATGATAGAGAATCAAGTGTTCGGGTTATTGTCAGGCAGTTAGTTTCCCATGATTCTTAGGAACAATGGGCCTGATTGGATGAAAAAACATGATACTGCCTGTAGCTTCTGTACTAGTTATTATCTGAGAAAACGCTGTAAAATGATAGATTATACTTTTTTTCTTACCGCGCACAACTGTAATAACGTTCGTTTCTGGTGTAAGCATCAAATAGGACAAAGACTGAAACATAAAGTCAGAAGGGTTTTAACGAGTTCCAAACAGATAAAGTGAACAATGAAGCAGCGGATTCTCAGGAAAGGACAGAAGTGAGTCGTGAGATGTGGATGTTGACAACTTTTATAGTGTCTCTCAGTGTATTTGTGTCTGTGGAGCAGGTCCTCATCTGGTCTACATGGCGTCACACGTTAAGAAACTTTAGGCAAAGTCGAAAAGGTCAAACATCAGAGTGGGGGGGGTCACACATTCCTGAGACGTGGCTTTAATCAAAATGTCCAGAACACAGCTGTTATCTTCTTGTCCACACGTCCTTGTAATCTCGCTGGTGATCTCCCAACGTAATCCACATCCACAGTCGGGCACATATTATTTACCGTAACATTAGTAAATCAAGATACCAGTTTGGTGTAGTGCTGCACTGCTAGAAGATTCTTTACACAACTATGAGAAGTACAGACCCTTGCCCTCCATTTGACTTTCTAAAATCAAATCTCGAAACGTGTCCACATCCTTTCGCTCCTTTCTAACCCCTCCTCCGTCTCTCCGTCTCCTCTGCCTTTAGGTCCTGATGCTGTGCGATGGCGTCTCGGACTCCTTCCTCCGGACACGTCTCCCAGCCCTGTCCTCCATGTCCCCCGCAGAGGACACGGGGACGGCCAGAGCCTACGTGTGCCAGGACTTCAGCTGCTCCCTGCCCCTCGCGGACCCTCAGGAGCTCCGCACTCTGCTCCTGGACGGGACCCTCCCCCAGCAAGCATGAACAGACTGACAATGAGCTCCACATACACTCGTTTTTATTAGAGTTGATCCGATACCGATACTGTTATCTGGAAAAGCTCCAATACCACTCGTTTTTCAGGTATCGGTGTTAGCGGGTGCGCCGATACCGATCCGATACCACTTTATATTGTCCAGTAGTGGTGGAAGGTAAAGAAGAACAAGTAGTAAAGTGCTGTACTTAAGTAAAATGTTTATGTATCTGTACTTTTACTTCACTACATTTGAGAGCAGATATTTATCCTTTTTACTCCACTACATTTCTGAACAGGACTGAAAAGTAAAAACTACTTTTCATGTGATTTGAGGGGTTATTTTTATCATGTCCGCGGTAACATCCTGACTAAAGTTTTCGAGTTCAAGCTTTGTCTTTGAGCAAAAAAACGAAATACTCAAAAATGTATTAATTTTGCTTCTGTTGATCAAAATCTGTATCATTTTTAATCAGTATCATTTCATTTACACTTTGACAAATGAACACTTGTGTGAAATACTTTTACTTTTTACTCTTTAAAAGTACATTTTTAAATAGGCGTTTTTAATACTTTTACTTAAGTAGATTTTTTCATGTGATACTTTTACTTGAGTAACTTTTTACATCTGCAAGGAGCTAACATGACAACGCCGCTAACACGACAACAGTGCTAACATAACAACGGCGCTAACATAACAACAGCGCTAACATGACAACGGCGCTAACATAACAACAGAGCTAACATGACAACGGCGCAAACACGGCAACAGCACTAACACAGACTTTACATAATTAAGCTTTAACCATTATACATTTGACTCTAACACTTAAGTCCTCAAAATCTCTTTTATTCTTGTAGATTTTCTTCAGAGACGGCCTTTTAGTAAATTTATTTTTTTCCTTTTGTACATTACAAAATTTAGCAGCCTTGGTCTACTTCTTCACACTCTGTGGTATCGGATGGCA
This sequence comes from Periophthalmus magnuspinnatus, assembly GCF_009829125.3. NCBI lineage: Eukaryota > Metazoa > Chordata > Actinopteri > Gobiiformes > Gobiidae > Periophthalmus > Periophthalmus magnuspinnatus. Next base: position 20,072,157 of record NC_047144.1, read on the forward strand.
GTATCGGCGAGTACATAAGGCCAAGTATCAGTATCAGATCACAAAAAAAGGTATCGAAACAACACGATTTTTTATATATTTATTGTTTTTGGTAACACCAGCAGACATTTACCTCAGAAGCGTTACACGATATTTAAGTGGGCAAGTATTTCATCTGGTGCTTTATGGAGTTGTCCCGTATTATGCAAATATGATCGAGGTTATAATGTTTTTTATGCGTCAAAACGTATGAAATACCTGTTTGGTTTCATTCACGCATGTTCGAGTATTTTGAATTTTAAGTGGTCTTAGGTCTCAAAGCGTCCACTGTAGCTCCTCCGTGTTTTTAAAGAAGGAGTTTTTATGCAAAATCGATTTTTAGTTTAGTTTTTTACCATGTTATTACGCTGTTCTCTCATCAAAAATATGCTTGAAGAGGGTTTAGATGTCATCCATGCATGTTTCTGTAATCTAGTGATCTCTCCGAGGCTCTATTCAAACCCTTCTTGTGGTTAGATTCTGTGCAAAGCTCCGCCCACAAGTCTACGTCATCCATAAATACGCAAAAGCATGATACAAATTAGCGGGATGCTCTGAAGGGGGAGTGACTTAGCCCTAGCATTTTTCAAAACAATAAAATACCCCATACAAGTAAAATACCCCCGCTTTAAAGTCCTGTCTCTTAAACATGCACTGTGTAAGTTTTCGAGTGGAGACGTCACCTGTTTGACTCATGTTTATGTTATTGTTTTTCCTGGAATGTTCCACTGTATGGCATTTAAAAGGATATCATTCAATTACAGGTGTTTTTATTGAAAAGAAGCTTGGGATTTAACATCAAAAACTGTACTTTACGCTGGCCAAACATGCAGAATATTCATAAAAATACATCAGCAAATGGAATATAAAGGTGTTGAGCCACTTGGAGTTTGCTTGTTTTTATGCCACATTGTAGAACAGGGGGTCAAACTGAAATTCACTGTGGGCTAAAATGAAAAACTAAAACAAATTCATGGACCTAACTCAATATTTAATGAAAAATGTACTGCACCTGATGTGTGATGTTTAACCTTTTCGTATCAAAACAAACTTTAATTTTGCTAAAACACAAAATTTGGAACAACTCAAGCTTGATATTACAAACATATAAGAAATTTAAATTGAAATAAAAGACACATCTGTAGTATTCATTTCTTGTTTAAATAAATAAAATAAATGATGTCTCTCTTTTAATTTAGCTGAGGTGACCAGTAGCTTGGTCGTTAATGAGCGTCAACAGAAAAGGAGGAGCGCTTACTGGTTTCGACTGCAGCGTACTAGCAAAGCACTCTGGGATTTGTATTATTAGTGGTGCATGAGTTTTACACCCGCGCGCCAGCTCTAATGTGCTTTGTATGTGATCGCACAGGCTAAATATAATTACACCTCGGGCCAGATTTAGCCCGCGGGCCTGAGTTTGACATGTGTGCTGTAGAATATTCCATGAAAAATTACATCTTCATGAAGGAAAAGAAGGTCAAGTTTGGACACACCTTCTCATTAATTTCTTTATGTTCACTGCTTTCTACATTTTAGATAGACACTGAAGACTTCAAATATATGACGCAACATATATGGAATTATTTAGTAAAGAAAAAATAAGTGAAATGACTCAACTAAATATTTTTTTCCTCACAGTATCCACTATTTACTCCACTATTTACTTTGTCTCTGTGAGCTTCATGATGAGGTCTCCTGAAATGTAGTAAAAGTTAAAAATGTCCACTGGAGAAAAAGTTGTAGGAGTGAAGACGTTTTGCTGCTCATCCAAAGCTATCCTCAGACCCAAAGCAAACAACGGAAACAAAGAGAGCAATAGAGCTAGTCATTAGACCCATCAAGGCTGAATTTAGGCCCATTAAGGCTGAATTTAGGCTCATTAACGCTGAATTTAGGCCCATTAAGGCTGAATTTAGGCCCATTAACGCTGAATTAAGGCCCATTAATGCTGAATTTAGGCCCATTAAGGCCCATTAACGCTGACTTTAGGACCATTAAGGCTGAATTTAGGCCCATTAACGCTGAATTTAGGCCCATTAACGCAGAATTTAGGCCCATTAACGCTGAATGAAGGCCCATTAACTCTAAATTTAGGACCATTAACGCTGAATTTAGGACCATTAATGCTGAATTTAGGCCCATTAACGCTGAATTAAGGCCCATTAACGCTGAATGAAGGCCCATTAACGCTGACTTTAGGACCATTAAGGCTGAATTTAGGCCCATTAACGCTGAATTAAGGTCCATTAACGCTGAATTTAGGCCCATTAACGCTGAATTTAGGCCCATTAACGCAGAATTTAGGCCCATTAACGCTGAATGAAGGCCCATTAACTCTAAATTTAGGACCATTAATGCTGAATTTAGGCCCATTAACGCTGAATTAAGGCCCATTAACGCTGAATTAAGGCCCATTAACACTGAATTTAGGACCATTAATGCTGAATTTAGGCCCATTAACGCTGAATTTAGGCCCATTAAGGCTGAATTTAGGCCCATTTAGGCTGAAACTGTAAACAATACCTTCGGTTTTTACTCTGGATCAGACCTGGACGACTGAGAGATTACGCAGACGTCTCCTGAAATGGTTTTTGCGTCACAGCTGCGCCACGTCAGGGTCAAGAAATACCAAGTCTCCAAAGCAGTGATCAAAGTAAAAAGTGGCTATTTTGAGTTTATTTTTTGTTTACTACATTCCATATGTGTCCATTCATAGTTTTGACGTCCTCAGTGATAATCCACAATGTAAATAGCAATAAAAATAAATTGACTGGTCGTAATGAAATGTTTTTTTAGCACGGTTCATGGGGATGGGACCAGATCTCGTGCCACAAAACCTTGAGAGACAAATTTACCCCAAGATCGTGCACGCATGAGAAAACTATCTCGTGAGATTTTTTCCCCTTGTGTTTAGGGGAACTTTGGATTGAGAAAAAGGGATAAACCCCGGTGAGATACATTTCTTTAGAAGCTGTAGTTCCAGAAAGTGCTGCAACAATGAGAACAAAGATATTAAAGGTCCTATATTACTCAAAATTGACTCTTGTGAGCTTTTAGTCATTTTATAATGCTGTTACCTCGTCAAAAACAAAGCTTAAAATGCTCTGTTCCACTTTGTGATGTCATGAAGTGGTAGTTTTTTTTTCAAGTTAGCAGCTACGTTTCACCTTGTAGTTCAGTAGAGATCGGCAATTCCAGCGCTGAAATTATCCAAATGATTCTCGTGAAGGTGTATGGAGTTTAAAAACACATTAAAGCACTTCCTGTATTACCTCATGACATCACAAGGTGGATCAGAGTGTTTTCAGTTTGAGAGAAAAACATGTGAATGAAACAAAACACATCTGTACGGAAAATACAGTAACTTAGTAATCTTATTACAGACTAGTTCAGATATAAGGTCATGTGGTAATATAAAACAAAGTACTATTATTTAATGTTGAAAATTACTCTACTATAGTTTTTTGTTTTTTGGGGGGGGGGTTTATCGTAGTATTCCTTAGTACCGAAATCTCACAACAACACTACAAACAATAAAACAGAGATATACAGTACTTAAAATATAATGTAGAACAGTCCAGACAAAGCAAAACTAACTCCACGAGACAAGCAGGTGACAAACCCTCTCCAAAAAGGTTACATAGTGCAACTTTAATTCATGTAGATGTTTCTAGATTGTATTGCGTTTGTGCTTCATGTCGTCTTCATCTTCAAAACCAAATTGAACATGGCATGTATTACATATTTAGAGATTGTGAGTATTTATTTTTAGTGTCCTCTGTTTTTTCACATGGCTCTAACTGCATTTATTAAAAATGGCAAAGCTTTAAATAAATAAATAAATAATTAAATAAAATACTTCTGCCTTTTCAAAATTGTGTCATTTGTGTTACATTTTACCTTTTGTTCTGTAGAGATTGGCAATTTCGGGGCTGAAATATGATACAAAAATGATTCTAGTGAAGGTGTATGGAGTTTAAAAACACAGTGGAGCACTTCCTGTATTACCACATGATGACATCACAATGTGGAACAGAGTGTTTTCAGTTTTAGAGAAGAACTCAGCCTAAATGTGCAGGATTTGTGTGTTAAACGTGTGCGAATAAAACAAAACACAACTCCAGGTCTGTTTATGATGAGGAAACATTAAAACATAGATCAGAAAATAGCATAATATGGGCCCTTTAAAGCTACCATATGTAATGAGACTGGCGTACCCCCCCATGTTGCATTCTCACATATCACCACTAGATGCTGTCTACGTTACTTCTTCTGATAGTTTACCAGCTTTGGCTTGACAGAAGAAGACTAAAGAGCACAGGTGAGGGGGAGAAGGTTTTATATCTGGCACGTACTGGGACGAAAAAAATCTAATAAACTTACAGATGGTAGCTTTAAGACTAGAATATACTTACTACATAAAATCTGACATAGAAGTATCAGTGTCCAGCTGGTACTAGAACAATAAAAACATATGCAAGAGTGATATGTTTAGTACCATATAGTGGAATATTACAGGCAAAGCTAAAGTACCTCGATGGACACAAGGGGGTGGAGCCTATTTCAGAAAACATACATAGTGCACCTTTAAAAAAAAATCATCATGTAATATTTTTCCATGTCATTACATTGAGCTCAGAAATGTGCACATGAGCTTTATTGGGTCCACTCAAATCTGACTATTTTTATGAAAGATAGATTTTTTGATTTTTTTTTTCCCAAAAACGTACATTTTGTTGAAAAATCACCATGACGACGCCCAACATTTTATTTCAAATGTAACTGATATCCTTTTATTGCATGTGGCTTTTGTGTTTTTTCGCCAAATTTGAAGTGTTTTTGATGCAAACTGTTGGAAGAGATGTCAAAAGATTATGATGAGGAGTGACTTTGTCAATCCCGGGTTTGATCCAATATGGCCGACTTCCTGTAGAGTTTCTTTTGACGCTAAGTTTCATTTGTCTACGATGACATTTTGTAATTTAAATCAATTTTGAGGTGGTGCTACTGAGCCAACTTTCAGTATTTTTCCTCAGGGTTTTCACTCACCGTTAGCGCTCACTGAACTCTAATTTTCGATACCATTTAATTGTTTATTCATTATTGTTTACTGCTTGATTTTTTGTGAACACAATATGGCTTTTGCATATTCATACTCAGGTTCTAATAAATTTGGAGTATTAACTGTTTAGAAAATACTATAATCAATGAAAACAATGTATTAGCATGTTTAGAAGTGTCAGGATTTGGGGTTTTTGTGTGTTCTGTTTTCCCTTTTCTTCTGTGTTTGAGCCTGAAGCTGGACGGAGATTCTGGCTCGTCCAACTCACACCTGCAGCTCATCTTCAATCAAACTGCACCTGTGAGGACGAAAGGACCGAGGACACGATGCTCGGGGCCAGATCGTCTTGTCATCTTCCGGTATTTCCACAAGTCATTCCAGTTTATTCGTCCGTGTATCCACCGTGATTTCGCTTCCGTGGAACTACTCTGCACCTCAGCCTCCGACCCAGCTCTCCACGACCGGTACGAACACTTCAACCTCTGACCCCGTGACCTACGATCTTCTCCAAAACTACTGCATACAATACCACTCTCAACTTTACATTCCTCTATCTGTTCTTTTACCCAAGTCTGAATCTTTGGTCCCCCTCATCAGTCTTTACGACAGTTTCACTTTCATTTTTGAGTCTCCCCACCTTTTGGTCTCCACGCTAAGTCACTCCCCCTTCAGAGCACCGCATGAAACTACTGCACATCATATCTGGTTTGTGAAGTTGCTTTGATTTTTGTATCATGCATGGGTGGGTGATGGTTTTGTGATTTAGTCTTGGACAGAATTTTTAAATTAACTGTAGAAAGGGTTTAAAACGGGCCCAGGAGAGATCTCTAAATTACTCAAACATGCATGGATGACGTCTAAAACCACTTCAGGCATGTTTCTGATGAGGGAACGACGTTATAACATGGTAAAAAACTCCAAAAAGTTGTATAACACCACCTCTTCGATGTCATACTGCGAAACATTCCAGGCAAATAACACCATCAAAGAGAAAAAGTTATATCGTACAGCTGTAACCACTGCCTCCCTTTATCCTCCAGAACGTTGCAGTCTTGCGCGAAACCGATTTGCCAGAGGTTTTTGCCGAGGAAAAAGGAGAATCGTTGTGAGAGGAGGCGTCACTCTGCCCCACTTTCCACATCACAGACCCGCTCCTCTGAACCTGTCACTTTGGGGCTTCCTTACACGTTCGCCGCCGCTCACACGTCACACTCGTTGTCTCGGGCCATCAGCTTCTACCACCTTCTTCTCATCGCACACTTCTGCGCGGAGAAACAGATGCAACAATATGTGACACTGTGCACAAATGTAAGGACAGACAGAAGAGCAAAGTTCATTTTGTCAGCTGAAATACTTTTGTCGATGTCGCATTTTTTAACGAAAAGGTTAAGGTTAAAGTGTTAGCGTTAAAGTGACCATCTCCAGATCTTCTTGCTTGTCTTAGTCGGGATTAAAATGTCTCGCTGCAGATTTAAATTCTACACATTATCAATCTGGAACGGCTCTCTCTGAAATCGATCGGAAAACGCGGAACGCCAAGACGATTATTTGAATCTGATTGGTCGAAGCAAAAATCTAAATTTTGTTACATACAGTTGAAAGAAAAACACAAACGCACAAAGCGCTTCCTTCGTCCGTTTGTTTTCATTGACTTGGGCGCTTTGAGTTTGACTTCCGCACAAACCTCAGCGCTGCTCTGTGATTGGTCCGTCCACCCCTTAACTGTACGGCCTCTTACAGAGTCTCCCAAGATGGATTCTCGTGAATATTCCAAGAATCTTTGCGCAGTTGAGTCAGGACTATCTCAACTGAAGGATTCGACCTGTTGTGCATGTTTTGGATTGATGGAGGAAAAATTATGACTAAAATTACAAGTATGTACATCCATTGACGAGTATTGATATTTAGCATAACAAAAACGAACAAATGAAAACTGAAAATTGAAAACCTGAGTCACTTTCACTCAGTGATTAGAGCAGTGTCCCCCAAAACGATGGTTAAGGTTAAGCTCAGTCTTTCCTGGAGACTGATCTTAACTTTAGTCGTAGTCGTTCCTCGTCTAACCTTAAAATACCCCAACTATCTGTAACCTGTTTTAATCTTAATAACGTTGATCTACTAATAAATAATTTACGACATGAGGGTCTGTTTCGCCCCATAAGGCAGAGAGATATGTACAAGAAGAAGTGTGTATCTCTGTCTCTCTCTCACCACCCTCTCATCTCTCTCTCTCACTCACTTTCCCTAATTCTCTTCCTATCTCACCCGCTGACTTTCTTTTCTTCCTTCGTCCATACTCTCTGTCTCTCTGTTTCTCTCCTGCCCCATCTCCCTCTCTTCCTCTCTCTCTCTCTCTCTCTCTCTCTCTCTCACATTCCTCCCCATCTCTCTCCCTCTTTCTGTCTCCCTCTTTCTCTCTCTCCCCCTCTCTCTCTCTCCATCTCTTCTCCTCTCTCACCCTCCCTCTCTCGCTCTCTCTCTCTCTGTCTCTCTCTCATTCCTGCCCACTCCCTCTCCATCACTCTCCCTCTCTGTCTCTCTGTCTCCCCCATCTCTCCCTCTCTTTCAAATTCCTGCCCCATCTCTCTTTCTATCTCTCTGTTCTTGCCCACTCCCTCTCCATCTCTCTCTCGCTCCCTCTCCATCCCTCTCCATCTCTTCCCCTCTCTCTCAAATCTGTAACCCCCTGTGTCTCTCTCTCTCTTCCCCTCTCTTTTCTCTCTCTAATCTTTAACCCTCCTGTGTCTCCCTCTCCCCCTCTTCATCTCTCCCTCTCTTCTCTCTAATCTGTAACCCCTGTGTCTCTCTCCCCCTCTCCCCCTCCCTCCCTACCCCCCTCTCTTCTCTCTCTCTAATCTGTAACCCCCCTGTGTCTCTCTCTCCCTCGCTCTTTCCCTTTCTTCTCTCTCTCTAATCTGTAACCCCCCCATGTCCCTCTCCCTCTCTCTTTCCTGCTCCCTCTCTCTCTCTCTCTAATCTGTTACCCTCCTGTGTCTCTCTCTTCCCCTCTCCCCCTCCATCCCTCCCTCTCTCTCTCTCTCTAATCTGTAACCCTCCTGTGTGTCTCTCTCCCTCTCTCTTTCCCTCCCCCCTCCCTTTCTTCTCTCTCTCTAATCTGTAACCCCCCTGTGTCTCTCCCCCTCTCTTTCCTGCTCCCTCTCTTCTCTCTCTCTAATCTGTAACCCCCCTGTGTCTCTCTTTCTTTCTCCCTCTCTCTTTCCTGCTCCCTCTCTCTCTAATCTGTAACCCCCTGTGTCTCTCTCTCCCTCTCTCTTTCCCTCCCCCTTTCCCTCTCTTCTCTCTCTCTAATATGTAGCCCCCTGTGTCTCTCTCCCTCTCTCTTTCCTGCTCCCTCTCTTCTCTCTCTCTCATTTCTAACCCCAATGTGTCTCTCTACTTCTCTCTTTCCTGCTCCCTCTCTTCTCTCTCTCTCATTTCTAACCCCCCCGTGTCTCTCTCCCTCTCTCTCCCTCTCTCTTTCCTGCTCCCTCTCTTCTCTCTCTCATTTCTAACCCCCCTGTGTCTCTCTCCCTCTCTCTTTCCTGCTCCTTCTCTTCTCTCTCTCATTTCTAACCCCCCTGTCTCTCTCCCTCTCTCTTTCCTGCTCCCTCTCTTCTCTCTCACTCATTTCTAACCCCCCTGTGTCTCTCTCCCTCGCTCTTTCCTGCTCCCTCTCTTTTCTCTCGCTCATTTCTAACCCCCCCATGTCTCTCTCCCTCTCTCTTTCCTGCTCCATCTCTTCTCTCTCTCTCTCTCATTTCTAACCCCCCTGTGTCTCTCTCCCTCTCTCTTTCCTGCTCCCTCTCTTCTCTCTTCTCTCTCTCATTTCTAACCCCCCTGTGTCTCTCTCCCTCTCTTTCCTGCTCCCTCTCTTCTCTCTCTCTCATTTCTAACCCCCTGTGTCTCTCTCCCTCTCTCTTTCCTGCTCCCTCTCTTCTCTCTCTCTCTCTCATTTCTAACCCCCCTGTGTCTCTCTCCCTCTCTCTTTCCTGCTCCCTCTCTTCTCTCTCTCTCTCATTTCTAACCCCCCTATGTCTCTCTTCCTCTCTCTCCCTCTCTCTTTCCTGCTCCCTCTCTTCTCTCTCTCTCATTTCTAACCCCCTTGTGTCTCTCTCCCTCTCTCTTTCCTGCTCCTTCTCTCTCTCTCATTTCTAACCCCCCTGTGTCTCTCTCCCTCTCTCTTTCCTGCTCCCTCTCTTCTCTCTCTCTCATTTCTAACCCCCTTGTGTGTCTCTCTCCCTCTCTCTTTCCTGCTCCCTCTCTTCTCTCTCTCTCTCATTTCTAACCCGCCTGTGTCTCTCTCCCTCTCTCTCTCTCTTTCCTGCTCCCTCTCTTCTCTCTTTCTCATTTCTAACCTCCCTGTGTCTCTCTCCCTCTCTCTCCCTCTCTCTTTCCTGCTCCCTCTCTTCTCTCTCTCTCATTTCTAACCCCCCTGTGTCTCTCTCCCTCTCTCTCCCTCTCTCTTTCCTGCTCCCTCTCTTCTCTCTCTCTCATTTCTAACCCCCCTGTGTCTCTCTCCCTCTCTCCCCCTCTCTCTTTCCTGCTCCCTCTCTTCTCTCTTTCTCATTTCTAACCCCCCTGTGTCTCTCTCCCTCTCTCTTTCCTGCTCCCTCTCTTCTCTCTCTCTCTCTCTCATTTCTAACCCCCCTGTGGTCTCATTATCACTCCGCAGACTCACAGAGGAGATGGCCCTGTCTCTCCACAACCTCAGACAGCCTTGGAGCCCGGAACAACTTTCATCTGAAATAGAACCTAAAACCACCCCGCGGCGTGGATCAGCTCGGTCCAACGCTTCTGGGAAATCGATGATGACGTCACTGGATCAGTCTTGATGGTCTTAATATCACACCTTATGCTAAATGTATTTTTTTTTACCTTTGAAACCATGTTATAATGTTTTTCCTTCATCGAAAACATGCCTGAAGTTGTATTTTGCTTCATTCACCTGGTTTTAGTAATTCTCTATATAAAAAAAGCCCTTTGCCTCGGATTTTCCCAGGATTGTTGCATCAGAGGTAAAAACACAGTGTCCGCAAATCACCACCAGGCTCATTCTAAACATTTCTGCTGCATGCTTAAATTAGTATGTTGGGGCATGTTTCTTATTAGCCAAGATAATTTTTTTTTCCCTCATGGTAATTCCCTCTTCTGCCAGTAGATGGAGGCCTACACCACATTCCATTAGGGAGCAACCAATACAACCAAATAACGTCAGGATATATCATAGACTGTTTATATATAAATGGACATAGCTAACCTGCTAGCCACCGCTGTCCAAATAGGAGATGATGATCGCCGTGCTTCTGACTCCAACTCTTTTTTTTTTTTTGCTCGTGAAATTTTTGTATTAACCCGTTCAACATGATCTCGGTATTTTTATTTTGCTATTGTGTCCGTAACTCAAAATATGAACATTAATACCAGATGAATCAGGTGCCTTTATTCCCCGAGGTCACTCCTTGTAGCGCTAGCAACAGGTTTGGTTGTCAGCATTGCTAAGTGCGTTAAGGGGCGTTACCTTCAACAGCCTCACTCTGGATTGGCTCTTTGGTTGCTATGATACTCACGATCGGAATTACAAATATGAAACTCGGCTCCAAATTCGCCGCTATAACTGCTAGCTTCGATTAGCTTCATTTAACTGGAACCGAACGCTGTGGGTGACGTCGCACTTCCTTAGTTCACGTATTTATACAGTTTTTAGGTTATATACATTAAACCAACTCCAGTTCTTGAGCTACGCTTGGTCTGGACTATCTTAGCTTTAGGATTTGACCCGTTGTGTTAATAAAATACCATCCGATCACTGAAATAACTTTGGAACGTGTAAATGTAAAATTAAATTACAGTGGTCCCTTGTTTATCTCGGGGGTTACGTTCTAAAAATAACCCGCAACAGGCAAAATCGGTGAAGTATCAGCTTTATTTTTACAATTATTCTATGTGTTTTTGGCTGTAAAACCCCTCACCACACACTTTATACACTTTTCTCACACAGGCGTTAACATTTTCTCACATTTCTCTCTTGTTTAAACACTCTCAAAGTTCAAACCTTCGTCGGCGCCTTTGTCGGTGCAAAACACAAGTGTTTCATCGACATTGTGGGTTTTGTCGGGGAGAAAACTTGCAAACGCACAAGTGGAATGGCTGAGGAGGCTGGTGGTTTTGCTGCTGCGGTGAAGTTGGGGCCAGAGTAGAGTAGAAGAAACGGATTTATAGAAAAGGCTGATGCTCGTCCCAACCTGTTCTTTTCTCTCCGCACTGTACATTTTAATCAAACGCTCTAAGATTAGTTTTTCTCAGAGCAACAGGAAAAATGTGTCTCTTTAGCCGAGCACTTTATTAAACTTTAACATCCAAATGATCGTGAGGCATCGATCTGATATTTCCTCATTTGGAGAGCTGAACAAATCCATCCATCTTTGGGTTTTACAACTGAATATTTTATGAAACACGGGCCACAGGAGCCATGAATGCAAAAACTTACACATTTCAGTTTTCTATATTCCCGCGCTGCAGTTTGCTTGTCAAAGTTACGAAAAATATGTTTAATAAATAAAGATAGTTGTAAGAACTTTAAAAGCTTGTCGTTTCTTGCACTATGTAACTTTTCTAGTGGAGACTCATATTGCTTTGCTTGTAATGTTCTGCAATATGGTTTAGATGGATAAATTTAGCATTTTTTAGTGTTTTTATTGCTCATCAAATATAAAGTGAGGTTGGCTCATCTCTCCCCAGATCTGACCTAACCTGACTTCTGTGTAGCAGTGGAACAAACGGAAAAATCTAACTTTTGCTAAATCCAATTGAGAGAAAAGCGCAAGTGTCTTACCTGCACACAAATGCACAAAGCTCTGCACATATTTCAAAAACAAAATAGTCTGTATTTCTCATAAAGTTCATCTGTTGGTGTTGCCGTGTTTGTTTTGGTTCATTTGGCGCTAACTAACGCACAAACCACAAGATGCCATGTGGTTGGGCAATCTCGTCATCACAAGCAAACTATCACAAACAAATTATCATAAACAAACACAAACAAACTATCACAAACAAACACAAACAAACTATCACAAACAAACATAAACTATCACAAACTACCACAAACAATCACAAATAAACTATCAAAAACAGACTACCACAAACAATCACATATAAACTATCACAAACAAACACAAACTATCACAAACAAATATAAACTATCACAAACTACCACAAACAATCACAAATAAACTATTAAAAACAAACGCAAACAAACTATCACAAACAAACTATCACAAACAATCACAAATAAACTATCAAAAACAGACTACCACAAACAATCACATATAAACTATCACAAACAAACACAAACTGTCACAAACAAACTATCCATCCATTCGTCCATTTTCTTCCTCTTATCTTATCCAGTCGCGGGGGCAGCAGTCTAAGCGGGGACTCCCAGACTTCCCTCAACCCAGACACGTCCTCCAGCTCCTCCAGTGGGACCCCAAGGCGGTCCCAGGCCAGCCGAGAGACCTAGTCCCTCCAGCGTGTCCTGGGTCTTCTCTGGGGCCTCCTCCTGGCGGGAACATCTCCTTAGGGCAGCGTCCAGGAGGAACAGATGCCCGAGCTCCTCCCATCCCTCCTCCCTCCTTTCGGTCATTACCCAGAGCTCATGACCATAGGTGAGGGCAGGAACGTAGATTGACTGGTAAATCGAGAGCTTTGCCTTTCGACTCAGCTCCTTCTTTACCACAACAGACCGATCCAGAGACGCTGCACCGATGGTGTATTGGTGCTGCACTGCCAATTTGCCAGGCAGGTCTTAAATTAAAACTACAAAAAAAAAAAAACTTCTGTGTACTGTCTTTCTTGGTAAATATCTCATGCTACGGCTTATATTCAGGTGCAGTTTATATATGTATAAAATAGATTTTCTTTAAAAATGTATCTGGTGTAGCTTCTATTCAGGTGCACGCTATAGTCTGAAATTTACATTATAATAAAACACCTTAATTTTGTTGAAAGTATTAAGCATCATAAACCTTGTGTTTTTTGGATAGTATGCACTCTAGTGTGACGTTATCAATTTCTTTTAAACTCTTTACTTCCTGTAATTTTCAACAGCCTCAACGTTTCTTCGTAAACTGCTTCTTGGTCGGTGTAAAACTATAATTTATATTTAAAACAGGTGTCATCCCACCAAATTAAGTCCAAATTTGAGAATCATCAAAACCCGTCATGCACATTTTAAAACACAATGAGAATTTTGCATTATATAAACCCACAAAAATACAAATAAATCTACTCAGGAGCCATTTTAGATCATTTGTTCAGCTGATGGAACCACATGTATTCACCAGTTCACGGACGATAACGCGACGATCAGCACTTTCCACACCGACCCCTCTCCATCTCTGAGCTGTAGATTTATCACGTGTCACGGGGGGTTTGTATGAAGCTAACTACACCGCTGCAAGCTAACGAGGACTAGTTCATCATGTTAGCCTAGTTGTGTGAAAGCCGCACACAGGAAAATTCTCTCATTATAAATCTCTCCTTCTCTTTTTCGGTGCTGTATTCGTTCCTCTGGTTAGGGGGCTTCGGTGTCCCCGGGTTGCGTCATGCGAGGTACGACGGTGGGAGCGGAGGGGAGGCTGTTGCATAAGAAAAAGTGGTGATTAGGCATCCTGTTTTGAGTTTCATCAAGGTCTTCAAGGGACTAAGGCTGGTTGTCATGGGAGAATCAAAAGACAGGATTATCAATTTTGTCACGCTGTCCTAAAATGATCTGTAGTACTTCTGGTTGTGGGCAAGTACTTACAGTAAGAATAGTTTTCTCCAAAGTACCAGACCAGCGTTTGTTCCCATATTACCCATATTACGCTATTTTCTGATCTGTTATAATGTTATTTCCTCGTCATAAACAGACCTGGAGTTGTGTTTTGTTTCATTCACATGTTTAACACACAAACCCTGCACATTTAGCCTGAGAATTATTACGACGGTAAAAGGAACTGTTGACTTGAAAACCACCACCACATAACATCACGAGCATTTTGAGCTTTGGAGACGTAGACATAATAAAATATTTCTCGTGTGATTGAAACAAAATAGAACTCAAAAATTAACAGCAGGCTCACAAGAATCTATTTTATGTAACTTTGGAAATGTAGCGGTTTCTTTAAAAAAAAAAGAGTTTTTAAGAAGATTGCGAGAGAACTGCTGCAGATTCACAGCGTGTTCCAAAGCCAGGCCAAATGTCTTCATAAATGAGAGCTGCACCTAATTCACCAACATCCAGATACGAACACCACGTCGATCATGTAGATTTCAATAACAGAAAACACAAAAAGAACAACGAGTTCTTTCTGAAGAACATTTTCAGCGAAGAACAAATTTTGTGAATGCCAAAAATGATTTTAAGAAGGTCTCAAGTATAAATTTCTTCACAAGACGCTTCATGAATGAGACCCATAGCTCCAAGTTTCTGCTCAGCCAGATGAGTTTCCCGACATTTGTGACTTTACAAACAAGAATCCATGTTGGCAGACTGTTGTGACTGGGCCGGGACACCACTGGTTCAGGGACTGGAGCCATGACAGAGCAGCAATCAAAACAAATGTACTGCAGCTTATTTTAGCAAAGATACAGACTATTTTAGCTGTGGAAAAATGCAGAGAGAAGCACTTTGTACATTTATGGAACAGGATGTAACAAAAGTTTGATTTCTTCACTTGTTTTACTGTTGTGACACTCTATATATAAATGAGCATAGTTAACCTGCTAGCCGCCGCATTACAAATAGGAAGTGAGTGAATTCTGGCTCCAGTTCACTTTCTATTGAAAAAGCACCACCTCTCTCTTTGTAACTGCTGCTATCGTCTTTTTTTGCCCGTAAATCAAGATATGAGCATTAATAACGGACCAATGAGCTGCTCTCTTTCGAACAATTAGGTGGAATGTGATGACGAATAATTGTAAGTAAGTAAGTAAGCTTTCTCCATCTGTTTTCGGGCCGTTTCAGACTGACACATTTCTATCGACGGGTGAACATGGGGACCAGGAAACACTCTTGTCCTGTCACCGTGTCGTACACTACAGCACGGCTCAGGACCGTGGGCAGTGGTCTTGTCCCAGTCCTTGACATTTGCCGACATTTCCTGACATTTGTGGAAACATGTGGACGACTCGGAGAATTGATCAGACAGCAGAATGTCAACAAGCCGGCCCATCTGGTGTGGCACGGACCAAATGCCCAACTCAGCTCTGTGGCACTGGGCACTTCTGCGGGAGCCTGGTGCAGCGAGGACAGTGCTGGGAAGTCACTGAATATACAGAGAATTCAGAAAACTTACTTTTTCATCTGGTGCTATTCAGGAAACAGTTACTCTCCTGTAATCAGAGGAGTACCTTGAGGTATTTGAGCGCACAATTTAGGCTTCAAATGACTGTGTTAGAGAGTGAAACAAAGAAAGATAAAGATATTTTCCATCCATCCATTTTCTTCCGCTTATCCGGGGCCGGGTCGCGGGGGCAGCAGTCTAAGCAGGGACTCCCAGACTTCCCTCACCCCGGACACCTCCTCCAGCTCCTCCGGTGGGACCCCAAGGCGTTCCCAGGCCAGAGAGACATAGTCCCTCCAGCGTGTCCTGGGTCTTCCCCGGGGCCTCCTCCCGGTGGGACATGCCCAGAACACCTCCCTAGGGAGGCGTCCAGGAGGCATCCTGAGCAGATGCCCGAGCCACCTCAACTGGTTTCTCTCAACGTGTAGGATCAGCGGCTCTACTCCGAGCTCCTCCCGTGTGACCGAGCTCCTCACCCTATCCCTAAGGGTGCGCCCGGCCACTCTGCGGAGGAAGCCCATTTCAGCCGCTTGTATCCGCGACCTTGTCCTTTCGGTCATTACCCAGAGCTCATGACCATAGGTGAGGGTAGGAACGTAGATTGACCGGTAAATCGAGAGCTTCGCCTTTGGGCTCAGCTCCTTCTTTACCACAACGGACCGATACAGCGACCGCATCACTGCAGACGCTGCACCGATCCGCCTGTCAATCTCCCGCTCCATCCTTCCCTCACTCGTGAACAAGACCCCGAGATACTTGAACTCCTCCACTTGGGGCAGAGACTCACCACCCACCCGGAGAGAGCAAACCACCTTTTTCCGGTCGAGAACCATGGCCTCGGATTTGGAGGAGCTGATTCTCATCCCAGCCGCTTCACACTCGGCTGCAAACTGCCCCAGTGCCTGCTGCAGGTCCTGGCTCGAAGAAGCCATCAGGACAACATCATCTGCAAACAGCAGAGATGAAATCCTGTGGTTCCCGAACCAGACCCCCTCCGGCCCCTGGCTGCGCCTAGAAAGAATATTTTCTTTCTTTATTCTTTATTTGACAGGGACCATGTACAAATTCATTAATCTTACAAGGAAAAGATGATTTGTACCAGATTTAGCTACTGCTACTTTCCATCTGCAGTCCCTGGGCAGGTGAACACACATTAACAATACAATAATAACAATAACAATTAAATACAATAAAAAGAAATGACCCCATGTCCAATACAGTATGTCCCCCCCAGTCCAGACTAATATAAAAATCATTATGTGCAGGTTTATACAGTGAGGACAGAGCAGCACCAACTAACTAGACTGATGTGGACACGTTTGATTATTTAAAATGTACTTTTTCAAATTTCTAGTAAAACTATTAAAATCCACAGACAATTTCAGACTGACTGGAAGCTGATTCCACTGCCTAATAGTTTGATAAGAAAAAGCCGATTGAGCAAAGGCCGAGGATCTTTTTGGAACTATGCAATTTCGGTTTACGGAGGAACGAGTGAATCGGGTAGTTTGTTCAGAAAAAAAGGATAGTACATTTTTTTTAATGTAGGTGAACTGAACAAGGTGAACTGAGGCAGCGCTGACCAGACTCATATCAATCTGTATCAAATCATTCTGTGTTTACCAGGCGTGTACTCTGTGGACTATGACAGTGTTTTGGTTTGTTTTGGGTTTTTGTTTTTTTTTGAGTCCTAGCGTAGTTTTTGGATTAAAAATATTCTCCAGCACATCGTTTAGAAAATGTAAAGCAGATTTTTTGGTTCTTGCCCCTGTATCCCCTTGTTTTTTGTTGTTTTTTTTTTAAATATGATGATTGATTTTCCTGTTTAATGGTTCACAGTTCGTCCAAGACTCTCTAAGATGGTCAATTATTCAGATAAATACATGTGTGAATTGATTTTCTTTTCCTCAAGACAATATTGAGTCACATTAGTTGGAAATCAGTGGACTATGGTGCAACATTTTAAGATAAATGCAAAACGTGTCGTCATAAGGAAAATAATTAAAAGTTGAAAAATGAATTTAACCAGGTTTTCGGTTATTCGTCTAATTATTTTTCAGCCAATCAGAGCCTGTTATCTTTGCTTTTCAACCAATAAACCAGCCAGAAGCTTTTTGTCTTTTCAGTTCAAACCATCCTTCTCCAAATCTCCCCTGCAGCTGCACAACTCTCAGCCTCCTCAGCCTCTCCTCCTCCTCTTTACCGAATTCACTGCATTTCTGACACCTCTAAGTCTATCTATAACATTATTGCACCCAACTCGTGTTTGTTTAAAGGTGCACTACGTACATTTTCTGATGGAGAGTTCGCCACCCGCTTGTCTCACTGGAGATCTTATTGCTTTACCTGAAATGTTCCACAGTATAGCATTAAATGGATCTATGTAAGTTTCATTTACTCTACAGGTTGCTAAATCTCTTGGAAAAAGTTGATTCTTACCGTGATGAGGCTCGCCTTTCCACAAATCTGACCTTCGATCCGAACATTAGTGTTTTCACATCCTATTCTCTGCATAATAAAATCGTTTGGACAGTGTTTAGATCCACAGACCCACAGGTTGGCGGTGCAATCCCAGCTCCTACCTATTAATCGTACTGTTTTTGTGCCATTGGGTGAGACACTTGGACAATCCGCCTCGTTCTCAGTGTCTCAGCCCCATTAGAAAAGTTTGATAGTGCATCTTTTCACACCTGTTTGATATTATAGAACATCAACTATTCTCAAGCATGTAAAAAAAACAAAAAAAATGAAAGTGGTAGTTTGCATGAGAATTGAAAGAATGATAACCCAAACAGTGAGAGGAATGTGCTAGGCTGAGTTTATATTTGAGCTGATTTTAATAGTGCGTGGTTTTAATGTGGCGTGGCGTCGCATGCAAAACCCCTACAAGACTCTTTATCGGCAGCAGATCTCCTCCAGGCCCGGGGCGGTCTGCAGGAGGACTAGCACTGTTCTGGAGCAGCCATGGACGGAGACCCAGAGCACATTAAGTAACAACATATGCAAGGTTCAGGCCCCGTGGGAAAAAAATACTACAATACAGAAGAGATGGAAGATGATGAAATAGGCCAGACAAACTCGTACGTGCTGAAAATTATTGTTGAAAGTAAAAAAATATAATAGAAATTGAAGAAAATGTATAAAAGAAAAACAGAATTGTGCTTTTAAATAGTAAAACGCTATTAATTGCAGAAACAGAAAAAAACGAATGTGTAGCGATCCTGTTTACACATTTACAAGTCAATCGAAACAACAAAACGAAGAGAAAAGCTTAGAAGAGGGTTTCCTGTTGCGTGTCCAGTCTTCATTGGACTCTCTCTGAAGGCTGGAAAGGACACAGAGGACATAGAGAGGGGAACTTTTGTCCTGAGGCGTGTTACTCACCTCGAACTGTCCTAACACTGGATCTGATCACTTTAATTGTTTGCACTACACTGAGATGTTTGTTTGAACTTTTCAATTATTGTGTTTTACTGCGCAATTCAGGCTTCAGCAGGTGGGTCAACACTGACACAGAGGAAGGACACAGAGAGGGGAACTTTTGTCCTGAGGCATGTTACTTTCCTCGAACTGCTCTAACGCTGGTTTTGATGACCTTAACTGTTGAGCTGCACTTAGACCTTTGTTTGAAGTTTTATATTATTGTATTTTACTGCACAATGTGCTTAAATTCAGGCTTCAGCAGGTGGGTCACCATTGACACAGAGGAAAAAGAGAGGGGAACTTTTGTCCTGAGGTATGTTACTCCCCTCAAACTGCTCCAACACTGGTTTTGATGACCTTAACTGTTGAGCAGCGCTGAGACGTTTGTTTGAACTTTTCTATTATTGTATTTTACTGCGCAATGAGCTTAAATTCAGGCTTCATCAGGTGGGTCACCCTTGAGCAATTGACCAATGCTCAGCCGTAGAAGTCCAACAATTACGTGACACGCCTCTTAAACAGTTTGTGTCCAAAAGTATAAGACAAACTCTAATCCAAAGGAGAGAACTCTGGTCCGATGAAGGAGGTCTGACTGAATCATTCTCTGGAGCACAAAGAGACCTGAGAGCAGAACAGAACCAGGAAGTGACCCACGTAACACCCACACCGATACGGACGTGGGAGCTCAGAATCAAAAACGCCTGTGTACTGTTGTAGGATAAATCGTAGTAGCCTGAGAGCTGAAGAGAAGAGGCACGACACTGGAGGTTTAAAGCTGGAGATGTTTATTTACCATGAGTCACTTTTGTCGTAGTGTTGTCCCGATGAAGAGGGTCCAGATCAGACGGGTGGAGCTGGCAGTAAGTGTCCTCTTTACAGCACAGTAGTCCAAGTTCTCTGAAAATGAAAGTAATGGGACGAGGTTAGGTGTACCTACTTTGATGTGGGGAAGGTTATCCAATTATTCAGTCAAAGAAAAAGGGAAGAGGGAGGAGGGGTAAAGAGAAAAGGGGAAGAAAAAGAAGAGAAGAAAGGGAAGGAATAAAGCGAATAAAAGCGTTTAAATGCAGTTGTGCAGTTGTAATTCTGTGACAGAGTAAACATTTTTAAAGACATGGTATTTTCCTTCGATAACGCGCACATTTAGATCACCATGTTTCCTTTTATTGTTTTGATAATGCTGAAAAAAAAGATATTAACATGTTTAATAAGTTTCATTTTTGACGCTTTGAGCACCCCGACCTTTGCTCGCCGCGCTAAGTCACTCCTCCCTCAGAGCGTGATTAAATCTACTGCCCATCGCGTCAGGTTTGTGAAGTTGTAGCGTGTAGTTTTGTGTCACGCTTTTGCATATTTATGAGAGATGAGGAATCGTAGAAGGGGAGAAAAAAAGAGAAAAGGAGGAGAGAAGAAGGGGGGAAAAGGAAAGAGGAAGGAAAGGAAAGGGAGAAAGGAAAAGAGGAAGAAAGGAAAGGAAGGAAAATAATAAGGGAGATAAATAAATAAAGGAGAATGGAGACTCAATGCTGAAACTGAATGTCAAAACTAGTGTTAACTTCATAAATTTACTCACTCATTCATTCAATTTACCTGCTCAATAATAAAACATTAGCTCATTATAAGACCCCATCCCACCCCCTCAACAACCCCCACCCCAAGCTCTGATCGTTTTATTTCTGTTTCTTGTCCTCTGCTTTGTACCAGGTTTTTATCATTTTCTTGTCTGTTTCTTTGTCTCCTTTGCATGTTTCTATCTTGTCAAGTCCTGTTATGTTTTGTACTGTACTGTTTTTGTTTTCTTCATAAAAAAAAAGTACCACCTTTAGAGTTACTAGTTCAATTCTTGCCCGAGCCGAGTTCATACTGTGTTTTGTTGTGTCTCGTCAGATTGTGGAAGCTAAGCAAAAGTCTGGGTTTGGTTAGTGTTTGGATGAGAGACTCGTGACCAGTGGCTCTCGTGGAAACTGTTGCTGTGTCCTTAGGCAAGACACACCACCCACCTTGCCTAGTATGAGTGCTGGTGGTGGTTGGATGGGCTTCGCTTCCGTCAGTCTACCCCAGGGCAGACGTGGCTACAATACACAGTGTAGAGTGAATGAATAATGCACCGTAAAGCACTTTGTCTGCTTTGAAATGCGCTATATGAATCCAGTCCATTATTTATACAAATGAAGAATCCACCAACATGTCCATCCATCCATTTTCTTCCACTTATCCGGGGCCGGGTCTCGGGGGCAGCAGTCTAAGCAGGGACTCCCAGACTTCCCTCACCCCGGACACGTCCTCCAGCTCCTCCGGTGGGACCCCAAGGCGTTCCCAGGCCAGCCGAAAAACATAGTCCCTCCAGCGTGTCCTGGGTCTTCCCCGGGGCCTCCTCCCGGTGGGACATGCCCAGAACACCTCCCTAGGGAGGCGTCCAGGAGGCATCCTGAGCAGATGCCTGAGCCACCTCAACTGGTTCCTCTCAATGTGTAGGAGCAGCGGCTCTACTCCGAGCTCCTCCCGTGTGACCGAGCTCCTCACCCTATCCCTAAGGGTGCGCCCGGCCACCCTGCGGAGGAAACCCATTTCAGCCGCTTGTATCCGTGACCTTGTCCTTTCGGTCATTACCCAGAGCTCATGACCATAGGTGAGGGTAGGAACGTAGATTGACCGGTAGATTGAGCTTCACCTTTGGGCTCAGCTCCTTCTTCACCACAACGGACCGATACAGCGACCGCATCACTGCAGACGCTGCACCGATCCGCCTGTCAATCTCCCGCTCCATCCTTCCCTCACTCGTGAACCTGAGATACTTGAACTCCTCCACTTGGGGCAGAGACTCACCACCCACCCGGAGAGAGCAAACCACCTTTTTCCGGCCGAGAACCATGGCCTCGGATTTGGAGGAGCTGATTCTCATCCCAGCCGCTTCACACTCGGCTGCAAACCGTCCCAGTGCCTGTTGCAGGTCCTGGCTCGAAGAAGCCATCAGGACAACATCATCTGCAAACAGCAGAGATGAAATCCTGTGGTTCCCAAACCAGACCCCCTCTGGCCCCTGGCTGAGCCTAGAAATTCTGTCCATAAATATAATGAACAGAACCGGTAACAAAGGGCAGCCCTGGCGGAGTCCAACATGCACTGGGAACAGGTCTGACTTACTGCCGGCAATGCGAACACAGCTCCTGCTCCGGTCATACAGGGACCGGACAGCCCTTAGCAAAGAGCCCCGGACCCCATACTCCCAGAGCACCCCCCAAAGGACACCACGAGGGACACGGTCGAATGCCTTCTCCAGATCCACAAAACACATGTGGACTGGTTGGGCATACTCCCATGAGCCCTCGAGGACCCGATGGAGAGTATAGAGCTGGTCCAGTGTTCCACGACCAGGATGAAAACCACACTGCTCCTCCTGAATCCGAGGTTCGACTATCGGTCGGATTCTCCTCTCCAGTACCCTGGAATAGACCTTACCGGGAAGGCTGAGGAGTGTGATTCCCCTGTAATTGGAACACATCCTCCGGTCCCCCTTCTTATACAGAGGGACCACCACCCCGGTCTGCCATTCCACAGGTACTGTCCCCGACCACCACGCGATGTTGCAGAGACGTGTCAGCCAAGACAGCCCCACAACATCCAGAGACTTGAGGTACTCAGGACGGATCTCGTCCACCCCCGGAGCCTTGCCACCGAGGAGCTTGCCAACCACCTCAGTGACTTCAGCCAGGGTGATGGACGAGTCCGCCTCTGGGTCCCCAGTTTCTGCTTCCTCCTCGGAAGACATGACAGTGGGATTGAGGAGATCCTCAAAGTATTCCTTCCACCGCCCGACAACATCCCCAGTCGAGGTCAGCAGCTCTCCACCCGCACTGTAAACAGTGTTGGTGAAGCACTGCTTCCCCCTCCTGAGGCGTCGGACGGTTTGCCAGAATCTCTTTGAGGCCGTCCGATAGTCCTCCTCCATGGCCTCCCCGAACTCCTCCCAACCCCGAGTTTTTGCCTCTGTGACCGCCCGAGCCGCGGCACGCTTCGCCCGCCGGTACTCATCAGCTGCCTCAGGAGTCCCACGAGCCAACAAGGCTCGATAGGACTCCTTCTTCAGCTTGCGGGCATCCCTTACTTCCGGTGTCCACCACCTGGTTCGGGGATTGCCGCCGCGATAAGCACAACAGACCTTACGACCACAGCTGCGAGCAGCCGCATCAACAATAGAGGTGGAGAACATGGCCCACTCGGAGTCCATGTCTCCAACCTCCCCCGGGATCAGGGAGAAGCTCTCCCGGAGGTGGGAGTTGAAGACCCCCCTGACAGAGGGCTCCGCCAGACGTTCCCAGCAGACCCTCACGATGCGCTTGGGCCTGCCAGGTCTGTCCGGCTTTCTCCTCCACCAGCGGATCCAACTCACCACCAGGTGGTGATCAGTTGACAGCTCAGCCCCTCTCTTCACCCGAATGTCCAAGACACGCGGTCGGAGGTCAGATGACACGACAACAAAGTCGATCATCGACCTCCAACCTAGAGTGTCCTGGTGCCACGTGCACCGATGGACACCCTTGTGCTCGAACATGGTGTTTGTTATGGACAAACTGTGACTAGCACAGAAGTCCAATAACAAAACACCACTCGGGTTCAGATCGGGGAGGCCGTTCCTCCCAATCACGCCCCTCCAAGTGTCACTGTCGTTACCCACATGGGCGTTGAAGTCCCCCAGGAGAACAACGGAGTCCCCGGTTGGTGCACTGTCTAGTACCCCTCCCAGGGACTCCAAGAAGGCCAGGTACTCCGCACTGCTGCTTGGCCCGTAGGCCGACACAACAGTGAGAGATCTGTCCCCGACCCGGAGGCGCAGGGACGCGACCCTCTCGTTCACCGGAGTGAACCCCAACACGCAGCAGCTGAGCTGTGGGGCAATGAGCAAGCCCACACCAGCTCGCCGCCGCTCCCCGTGGGCAACGCCAGAGAAATGGAGAGTCCAACCCCTCTCAAGAAGTTGGGTTCCAGAGCCCAAGCTGTGCGTGGAGGTGAGACCGACTATATCTAGCCGGTAACGCTCAAACTCCCGCACAAGCTCAGGCTCCTTCCCCCCCAGCGAGGTGACATTCCATGTCCCCAGAGCTAGTCTCCATGTCCGGAGATCCGGTCGTCGAGGTCCCTGCCTTCGACTGCCGCCCAGATCTCTCTCCACCAACATGTATTTTTCTAAATTAAATCAAGAAATAACTGAACTAAATCTTCCATATTTGTTCAAACCAAACCAATCTCCACCAGTGTGTGCATAATCCAGACACTAAAGCCTGTGTTATAGGAAAGTTTCTGGCCTCTGTGACTCTGTATCAGGTCACGGAGACCAGAGAAGACCCCTGCATTAGTTATATGGGTTACATCACAGTACCATATGTATCCTCTAATACCCTGCTCATACACTGTTATTGATGCCTCCTGTAGAGTCAGCAGTGCCCCAGCCCCTTGAGTACATGCTCACACTTTGATGTGCAGGGCCTGATGGCTTTGGATTGCAGTACTCATTAGAATACTGAGTAACCCCCAACCCCCATACAGCCATATCTCCCTTCTTATCCCATATACACTCATATACACTCATATAAACTGCAAAATGACAGGTTTTTATGTGTATTATGACTTGGTTTGGTGGGATAAACTTGCTAAATATTTATCCCAGTTAATCATAGTAGCACTGAGTTAAACATGAATGAACTTTTTGGACATTTTTACCATTTTATAACGTTGTTCCTCATCAAAAACATGCCTGAAGAGATTTTATATGTCATCAATGCATGTTTGAGTAATTTAGCGATCTCCACTGAGCACTATTTGAATCCTCTTTACGATTCCAAGTCCGGTCTAAAGCTCAGCCTACAAGCCGACATCTCCCATGATTCCTTATCTTTAAAAAAAAAAAAAAATTATTATTTATGAAAAAAAAACAAAAACAGTACAGTACAAAACATAATAAGACTTGACAAGAGATAGAAACATTCTTTTATTTTTTTCCTTTACCTTTTTTCCCTTATTTTCCCTCCTTTCCTTTCTTCCTTTTTTACTCTTTTCCTTTCTCCCTTTCTGTCCTCTCTCCTTTTTTCCCCCTTTCTTCTCTCCTCCTTTTCTCTTTTTTTCCCTTCTCTTTTATGATTCCTCTGATTTCTCTCATAAATATACAAAACTGTGACCCAAAACTACACTACAACTTCACAAACCTGACGCGATGTGCTGTACATGTGCTAGCGCTCTGAAGGGGGTGTGACTTAGCGCTGAGAGCAGAGGTCGGGGGTTCCTCTTTTCCTTTCTCCCCTTTTTAATTTTTTTTTCATCCCCTCCATTCCCTTCTCTTCTTTTCCTTCCCCTTTCCTCTTTAACCCCTTCTCTCTTTCTTTTCCCTTTTCCTTTTCTCTTTTCCCCTCTTCCTTTTTCTTTGACTGAATAAATGGATTCCTCTCTCCCTTTTTTCTCCTTTTCCCCACTTTCTTCCCTTCTTCCCTCTTCCTTTTCTCTTTTTTTTCTCCCCTTCTCTCTCCCTTTCACAATTCCTCATTTCTCAAAACAAAACAACACACTACAACTTCACAAACCTGACGCGATGCCGCTGTAGATGTGACAGCGCTCTGAAGAAGGGGTGACTTAGCGTGGAGAGCAAAGGTCAGGGTGCTCAGAAAGTCAAAAATGAAACTTATTAGACATATTAAAATCGTTTTTTCAGCATTATCGAAACAATAAAAGGAAGCCCGGTGATCTAAATGTGCGTGTTATCGAAGGAAAATACCGTCTTTTTAAAAATGTTTACTCCGCCACAGAATTAGAAAGTGCATTTAAACGCTATGTGAATGTGAAATCTGTCTTTTTTTTATCCAAAATTATCTTTTCCATTTGTTTAAAAACAACAAATACAAAACCGTTTAAAAACAAATAGAAAAGAGACGAAGGCGCTGAGCCAAGTGGACGTTGCCTCTTCTGGTCCCAGTGGGAAAATACTATTACTGATAAGACATGTTTGTTATGGGCTAATACGGGCACAATCATAACATCCTGATTGGCCAATATTTTTTGTTATTACAGTAAAGGTAAAATACATGGATTTAAAGTTACATTATGTAGCATTTTTATGGAGAATCTGCCATTTGTTTATTTCTACGGAGGTGTTTCTGATGTTGATTTGCCTCAGCGTTGTACAGAACCTGAACCATGTGGCACAAGAAGGTGATGCGAGGGACGATTACAGGTCAGATCTGTGGAAAGGCGAGCCCGCTTACAGTAAGAATGTATGTATGAGTGATTTCCAAGTTCATCTGAGCAATAAATCGAACATAAATACGTTTAACGATGGAATATTCAAGGAGATCTACATGGAGACAAGCCAAAAATGCACATAAGTATAAGTTGTAAACCTGCCGATTGTAGCAACTAGGGGTCTTCGGTGATATGAACAATACAAAAGGTGGACACTACTGTGCTGGTGGCATAGAAAATTTATTTAAACAGGTTTTGGTGCCGTCTTCAGGACAGTATCCCAGGTGTGTAAGAGTAAAAATGCCCCCTTTGTCCCGGTTCAAAGTCCTGTGGGCACATTTCTGTATTTCGATTTTCTCCTTAATTGAGCTACGATGTTTGTTGTCCTCTGTCCCAGTGAGGTTTGCTCCATCCCGGTCCATAATATGGTTTTAGCGATGTGACGTTTGAACGATTCCTTGATGTGGATGGTTGGATCTCATTTTTAAAAAGATCCGTATCTTTTTCTTTCTAATTTGTCTGCATTTTTACACTGATTAACACTGAACCGACACAAGAACCAGCACAAACGCAAAGCAGGTGACACGAGTGAGGCCTTTGTGGACAGTTTTTCCTTGCCGAGGAGGAGGGTCTAAGGACTAGGGATGGGACAATGTACAATAATATCGTTAATCGCAATAAAAAAGGTCCACAATTAATCCTTCGTGGAATTTTGAATAATTGTGATCATTGCAGATGATTATAATCGCCTTTACAGCATCAGACTGCTTCATGTTTCCGGTTTCAGTACAATGTTTAGATGTTAGTTCTAGTGTTTGTCCACAAGGGGGCCCTCTGTCACAGCAATGACACTTGTTAGCTTCTGTGCCTGTTCTGAATTGGAGATGGTTCTTCACCTCAGTCACAGTCATGGCTGGATCTAGATCGCAGTGATGCCACACATTTATATCCTCCACTCAAGAAGGTGAAATCGGGTGAGTGGAATTATTATGGATTTGAAAAACAAGACCAACAAGACCAACAAGATGAGCCACCGATCTGCAGAGCCTGACGGACAAAAAGATACGGCTCCAAGCAGCTCACACGCACATTTATGAGACGATCATCCTGCAACGTTGGACAAACTTGAGCCAAAAATATCCATCGTAAGTAGCACAACATGTGAAATAAACCATTGAATGTAGTTTGAGTTAGTTTGGATTTCTATGAATAATGGTACGTGTTTGTGTTGACTTTACTATCGCTAGGTTAGCGCTAGCAGAACAGCATTTTGCACAGGTGATTGCACAGTTTGCTAGCAGCGGCGCATGGTTTTACAACAACCATGAATAAATCTGAACACCTTTAACCTCCAACGACCTGATGTTCACATACTTGGACAACACATTTTGGGTTGTCTAGGCCACAATACAAGTTTTTTCTCTACAAGGTCCTGCTGTCCACATATGAGGACATTATACTGCCTTGGTTTAAAAATGATTGTGATCATTTTGGTCACAGTAATCGTGAGTTTAAATTTTAATATCGTCCCATCCCTACTAAGGACAGGGGGCGCTCTGGGACAGCTTTCTATTTGCTTGTTTTCTCTTGATTAATTTGCATGCCTCTTCTCTTTCATTGTTGATTTTCTAACTTTCTGTTGGTTAAATCTTTTCTCACGTTCATCCCTTAGAGGCGACTGCTGCTGTTGTGACAAAAATAAACTGAATTGAACATATTTGGCATCATATTAACAGTTTTTGTTTCATTTTCCGTAATTAATGAGTTTGTTCATGATGGTTGACAAGTAAAGAACAAACTAAACAAAAAAAACAACATTTAATTTGGACCCTAAGAGCACGTTTTACAATAAATCTACTTGGGCAAGACAAATTCTGCTTTATTACATGAAAAAAATCAGGTAGTGTTTGTTTAACAGGCGTAAATCAAATAAGTTCCATTTCAAAATAAGAAAAAAGGACTAAACACAGCAGCTACCCGCCGGAAAGCTACACAAAACGCCTTTAAATTACGATATTTTCATAAAGTTCATCTCCTGTCAGCTCTATTCACCATCTACAAAATATTCAGGGTTATTTAATTACCCAATCCTGCCTGTTCTCACTCAACAAACCGAACTGCCAGGAATGTAATCCAAAAATATGTTTACAGAAATCACATTTGGTTTGTGCGTGCCGTAACATCAGCTTCAGATTTCCAAGTCATCTGAAAATGAAGTGGAATTATTGTTTGATGAGAAAACTGGGAGCATTTTATTTTGGTCAATTTTGTTCACAAATAAATCTAATATGTCGCTAACAAATAGTGAATAAAGCAGAAATCACAATATGATTCTCCCCATATGCCCGTGTAGTTATGTGGCTTATTACAGCAGGAAGGGCATCTGGTGTAAAAATATATACTTGGATTGTGCTTTAACGTTTCAGATGAAGGTTTTGTCTTCATGTATATGTCACTGCTTTGCTCAGAATGTTCCACAGTACAGGAAAACGACTTTTTATCTTATATTTATTCAGTTACGGGTGTTTTTATTGCGTTCCTACTGTGAACGTGGTCACCTCTCCCCAGATCTGACCTGTAACGTGGCCTAGTGGCGTTACTTGCTTGACTCCGTGGGGCTACATAATGCCATACTGTAGAACATTTCAGGCAAAACGAGGTCATCGCCATGGAGACAAGCAGGCAGCAGTAGCGGAAATGTCACCCAGTCCATCTTTTGCGCTATTTTCTGATCTGTTATAATGTTTCCTCATCACAAACATACCTGGAGTTGTGTTATTTTCTCAACAAAAAAAAAAACCCTGAAAAAAACACTGTCCCACCTTGTGATGTCATAAGGTAATACAGGAAGTGTCCTCTATTACGCAACACTGATTCTTGTGAGCTTTAAGTCATGTTATAATGTTGTTACCTCATCAAAAACAGACCTAGAGTTGTGTTTTGTTTCATTCACACGTGTTTGAGTAACTCTTTATTAGTCTGTCTACATCTCCAAAGCTCAAAATGCTCTGTTCCACCTTGTGATGTCATAAAGTGGTAGTTTTAAAGATAACAGCTCCTTTCACCTTTAGTTCCGTTAAAGATTGGCAATTTCAGAGCTGAAATTAACCAAATGATTCTAGTGAAGGTGTATGGAGTTTAAAAACACAGTGGGGCACTTCCTGTATTACCACATGACATCACAAGGTGGAACAGAGTGTTTTCTGTTTGAGAGAAGAACTCGGCTTAAAAATATGCAACTCTAGGTAAGTTTGTGATGAGGAAACAGCATTATAATATAAATCAAAACGTGTATAATACGGGCCCTTTAAACTCTATACACATTCACTGGGATAATTTGGATAATTTCAGCTCTGGATTTGCAAAACAAATAGTAAAAAGTAGCTGTTAACTGAACTTGAAAACTACCACTTCATGACATCACAAGGTGGAACAGAGCATTTTGAGCTTTGGAGACGTAACAGACTAATGATAAAGTGTAACTCAAACATGTGTGAATGAAACAAAACACAACTCCAGGTCTGTTTTTGATGAGGTAACAGTTTTATAACATGTCTCACAACTTAATGATCTCAGAATTAAACCAGGACCTTCTTGCTGTGAGGTGAGAGCGCCTCCTCCTCCTTCTCCTACTCTTTCTCCTCCTCCTCTGCACCCTCCTGTCTGTGAGAGTATGTATGCTTATGGGGCTTATGGTAATACATGCCCCCCTCCTCATGCACTGTCCTGGGCACAGCTGTCCTCCGTGTGCCTCTGGTTGGCTTTGATGAAGCTCCAGATCACATTTACATAATCATCTGAGAAAACCGGACCTGTCACAAAAAACACCCAGGTCCTCCGCTGTGGGTCGAGTAGCCAAAAGAGTGAGAGTAACACTACTTCAATCACATATTACTTACTTTTGTAGAAGTACAAAATGTATTATAATATTTGAATTATTGTAAATTTGGGATAATACTTCTATAATAAATCTAACATAAAATCTATCTTTCTACTCCAAAAGAAGCTCGTTAGAATAGTTAACCAAGCAGACCATCTTGCACCAACAAATCCTACTTTTTGTTAAATTAAAACTAGTAAAATTGTCTGATGTTGTTGATTTGAGCACAGGCGTAATGATAATGTACAGTATAAGGCAGGTAATCATAAGCTCCCCCTTGTTTACAGATGTTATTCCAATAGAGAGAGTCAATATCATCTGAGACAAACAGGTTTATTCAAAAAACGCAAGACTAGAACCAGTAAAAAACGTCACTGCATTTCTGTTCAAGGGGTTAAGTGTGTGGAATAATCTTGATGATAAATTAAAAAGCTTGTCCACAATAGAAACATTTAAAAAGAGGTATAAACATTACTTCTTGATTATTACAGGACTCAGGAATGATTCATGTGATCTGCCGTGGTTTGTACTTTTTCTTTTGTTTACATATTGAGTCATTTCTTTTAGAACTGATGCTGCTTTTCTTGAAATTCTTGTGCGTTATTATAAAATAGGTTTAGACATTATAAGTCAATTTTTCAGCCTAAACCCTTTCGGTCATGATAAAAATGTCATGTACAACCTTATACAAGTTGAATAATGTTTGATTTGAATGTAATGACACAAAAAAACCCTACTACTACTACTAAGTACAAAATTACTGAAGTAAGAGCAACTTAAAGAGTAACTGTCGGATGTAACTTGTAACTTGAAGACAATATAGTTTGGAGGACGAATAATACACTACAACGTCACAAACCTGATGTGGTGTGCAGTCGTTTTATTAGCAGGAGGTGCGCTGATTGTGTAGCGATCATAAACCGTATAAAGAAGTGGACTAAGTGAGTGTGATGTCACCACCGCTTTCGGCTACAGTCAAATGAAGCTAATCAAGGCTAGCAGTTATAGCGGCAAATTTAGAGTTGAGGTATCATAGCAACCAAAGAGCCAATCCAGAGCGATGCTGATGAAGGTAACGCCGCTTCTCACCACTGGTTTACCACGGAGCAGGTCCTTAGCAATGCTGTCAATCAAACCTGTTGCTAACGTTAGCCGCAGCAACCTCGGGGAAAGAAGAAACCTGATTTGTCTGTTATCGATCTTCATATCTTGATTTACGGACAGAATAGCAAAACAGAAATGCCAGGATCATGTAGGGCAGGTCAATACGAACATTTTAAGACCAAAATGACAAACCCGACCACAGCATTTACAAAGCGAGGGGCGACAATTTTTCAATGTAAAGTGAATTGGAGCCAGAGTTCATGGATACGGCAGCTAGCAGGTTAGCTATGTCCATTTATATATACAGTGTATGGCAGTGATAGCGCTCTGACGTTGGAGTGACTTAGCACAGAGAGCAAAGGGAAGGAGTACGGAAACAAACTACGAGTAAAAATTAGGAAAGAAATAAAAATCTGAGCCTAATTAAACATTTCACTGTTATTTTCTGCAAATATAGTATTTTCAACAATAAAAGTTAACATGGTGAATATAAATGTCATGTGTTAGCAGCTAAACCCCAAAGAAGTGTAATACCTGCTCTTTAATATCCATTTGTTCTTTATTTGTGTAGAGTAAATGGTTCAAAACAAACGTATGCGCCTTACTCTTTCTGATAGGATGTTATTGGGTCATGTGTAGGAGGGTGGCCCAGTGGAGCGTGGAATGGATATGAGAAAGTTTGTCACCGTATGAGTTTTCAGTCGCGCTTCTGTAGACAGGACCTCCCATCTGAAAGCGAAAAGGATCACCTGGTTTCTAGGGCAACGATGTGACAGTAGAGTATTTGAGTTATGGGACGTATAAAAAACATATATCAGTATTTAAAGAGAAAGGAGGAACTAAGGTTTGTTTGGCTGTATTTACGTTTTGATCCTTACAGAACTTTCAAATGTAAATGCTGTAAATGGGGTTTTACAGCTGCAAAACATATAATTATTGTAAAAAATAAAGCTGATACTTCGCTGGTTTCGCCTATTGCGGGTTATTTTTAGAACGTAACCCCCGCGATAAACGACGGACCACTGTATTTTAAACATTTTATTGTAATGTAGCGTTCTGGTGTAAGAAAACACACCAAAGTTCTTCTGGTTGTTTATTTTCTGAACACAAGGACTACTGTAGGTCATAACTCACGCCAAAAACAAGAGCAAAACAACAGCAGACTCAACTCACCAGTCTCCAAAACAGACGAATAACTGACGAACAACAGCAGCGTAGCAACCGAGAGTCACGTACAAAAGCAGTTAAACAACAACACAAAAACAGATACAAGAGCAACAAGAAGTTTCTGAACTAAACACAAAATATCAGATCATTAAGATTTTTAACACTTTAGTACAACAAAACACAGAGGAGTATGGTGTATGAAGTGAGCCTTTGTCCCGTTAATCTTGCCTTCATTTTGTTTATATTCACACATTTGTTCATTTTCCGACAATTTTTCAATGTTCAGCTAAATAATTAGACATAACTATCCCGGGTTTGTTTTGTTTAGTCTTTAGTCTACCTCTAATTTATACACCACACACAGTTGTTGCTTTAAAGATGTATTATTTGGTTAAATTTATTCAATATGCAGCTAATCTTACGTGAATCTCCGCATGGTCCAGACAAAGAGGGGGCGTGTCCTATGTCGGCCATTTTGAAAGTCTTGGGTGTGGTTGTGGGCCGGACCATGTGGAGTGGAGAACTGCTTTAAGTTCTTTTTTTGTTTCCATGTCTTTATGTATTTTGTTTTAATGTTTATGTGTTTATAGTTTTATAACATTTTTGGGTTAGGGTCTCACCTCAGTTTTGTTCATTTCTGTTGCTTTTGTTTAAGTTGCGCACAGTAAATTTTTGTAAATATGTGTTATTTTTTTCCCACGTAAATCACAATATTTTATTTTAACTGGGAATTTTTCTGAGTCTAAAAAAAAAAAAAAAAAAAAAAGCCTGGCTGGGAGTCCCTGCTTAGACTGCTGGCCCCTCAACCCGGCCCTGGATAAGAGGAAGAAAAAGGATGGATGAATGGATGGATGGAGTTTTCTACTTGGACCAAATCGACCAAGCTTCGTCACAGAATGAGGTGAGTGGTTCCTTGATGTGAAGCCGTTTGAAAGTGGAAAAGCATTTAAAATATATAAAAATGTGACCATTTTACCATAGTCTTTCCACCCATTTACATCATAGTGACGTTGGAGATGTTCTTCCTAATGTTTGGTCATCGTTT
Source organism: Periophthalmus magnuspinnatus (assembly GCF_009829125.3). Classification (NCBI taxonomy): domain Eukaryota; kingdom Metazoa; phylum Chordata; class Actinopteri; order Gobiiformes; family Gobiidae; genus Periophthalmus; species Periophthalmus magnuspinnatus. The sequence continues at coordinate 20,105,408 of NC_047144.1, forward strand.
AAATATTTTCGGTGATGTCCCTGCAAATTTCGTAGAGCAGAACTGCTTAATGGAGCTTTTCTTTAAATCCAAACCCATGATAATGTTCTCAATGGGACCCAGCTGCATTTCCTCATGGGTAACATACAGTTTGGACTAATAAAGCGATGAACCTGCAAATAAATAAATAAATAAATAAGTCCCTCTTAGAACTCCATTTTTGGACAAGACATGTTGGTGGTGTTTTAATCTACTTTTCCTATATATCGTATTATCTGTACATTTGTTTTTCTTGATCTATATGTGAAGCACTTTGGTCAATTGAACTTGTTTAAACGCACATAATAAATAAACTTGAATTGGATTTTAAATATTCAAACCCTTCTGTTTCATATCCTGAAATACTTCTGTCACGTCTAATGGCCTCTGCCAACAGTTCGATTGCCAAAATTTGCGGAGAGAAAAAAAAAAATCCTGTGATCTAACACTGTTCACTGTAACACTAGCTCTAGGAATAATAAATAATAATTGAACCAAATCCATGAAGACTTTTTTCCAGACCAAACTTTTCAGCAATGAGAGAAATAAAAGGCCTTGTGTTTTGACATTAGAATTTTCGCATATTTGTGAAAGACAATTGGACCTACTACGCGTTGGGAGGTAATTTCGTAATCTTTTTGCTAAAACTAACTGGACTCTTTTTGTGAATTAGGGAAATGTTGAAGGAATATAATGTTGGGAGGCTGCCAATAACAGAAGAATGCAAGAACACGTTTCGCCGCGATCCAGACGGTTGATCCTGTAACACTTTGTAAACTTCAGGCCTTTCAACTCAACACATTTAACGCTAGCACTAACAACCTCCTCCTTTGTTATTGGCTCACAAAGAACAGCCTGATCTTCTGCAGATAAAGTTGGTAAAAAGCGATGCAAAGTCCTCTGAAGTTTATCACTTTCTATCAAACTTTTCCACGAGATCAACCAGCTTATTGCTTTCGTAGTGACTTTTTAAAATGATTTGGCATAAGTGTCCGAGCAGCTCACCGCACCAGCAGTCAACCTGATTTGTCACCCATTTCAAACAATCTACACCTAGCATACAAAACGCTAGCCTCTACTTTTTGAGTCAAGTTGATTTAAAGCTGAATGAGTGGCCTCTGAAGCAAAACTGGTGAAAATGTGACCTTATGCTGAGGTTCCGAAGCAGCCAACTCTTTTTCTAAGTCTAGTTGTTGTTTTCTGGCTTCTTTTTTTGTTACTGAGCTGTAAAAAAAAAAAAAAAAGGCATGTAGCGTCTTCCAGAGTGTTGATGGATCTGTGTTGTTCTCATTATCATCGGTCGACATAAAGAGATCAATTTGCGTGAAGTTTGGAGAGTTTGAGGTGCAACACAACCTCATGAATGTCTGTATGATCAGATAGTATTCATGTGCCAGTACCACATACATGTACTCTTCTTTTTTCTGCAGAGTCAAAAGAAAAGTTCTTGCCATTATGAGGCTACAACACCCTAAATCTGACTCTTTTGGCGATCGTATCTGGCACAGTGTTGAAATTTTGCCTCTGCTGCTTTCATGTCGTGGGATGTCCTTGCGCACTGTGTTTGTGGCTCCTTCTCCCCACTGAGGGCCAACATTTTCATCTTGTCTGTCAAATACTCTAGCTTCATGATGACAGTTCTTGGGATACCTGGTCTCAGTGGTCCAGAACTTCTAATCCTTGTTTTCTTTATTTCCATTTTAAGTCTGGGGAGCCAAGTTTCAAAGTAGGAGACCACGTCCTTCCACTCTACTCCTTACTTAACTCCGATAATCGGATCCATGCCTCTTGGTCATCCCTTTGATTTGTAAGTGCATCGAGTTTACTTTTGTGCATACTAGTCTGACCTCCATGTCAGCGATGGTGTCTTCTGCGGTAGAAATCTGTGACTCAGCTTCATCTAGGCCAGGGGTCTCAAACTCAAATTATCTGGGTGAGGTTGGGCTGCATCAGGTATTCCACACAAAAAAAAAGCTTTGTTAAAATTTTCTCAAAAGTCATCACTGTTTTCAACGTATATGAGGAAATACGCCAATTCTTGTGGATTTTATGGATATACGTCATTATTTGTTGAATCTTTTGTGACAGGAGTACACGGTGCGAGTGACACGTGTGTTTGGGGTTTACAGATTTGGCGGAACCTTCTACACGAAACATGGTAATGCCACACTAACATTAAACTTTCATATTGTCCAGCTTCTGTCATACCTTGGTTTCAAAGCTGAAAAGTATCCCTAAGGTGTTTCTTATTATGATATTCAGTGGTCACCTTTGTAGAACACATATACAACCTGGTGTGTACCAGGTAGCAACAGTCTGGTTTAAAACACGTTAGTAGAGTTTCATCAGGAGCTTTCAAGTTTCAATCCTCTCAGTGTGACGTCATCTCGGAAGCCTCTATTTCAGTTTTAAATCGGTACAAACCTTGAAAACGTATAAGAAAAAAGCACATTCCAATGAGGAGCTGTAAGTCAAAGGACAACCAGCAATGCCTTTTCTCTTCATCTGTCTAAAGGATGTATAACACAGTCCCCTAAATCTAAAGGGCGCTCCTCTGACTTCGTCTTGAGTAGATTTAAAGTCTTTTGGTCAGTTAAATGCTTCATGTGTCAGGGTTTCCTCATGGGGTCATACGTTTGCCTCCACTTCAGCATTGAACTGTTTCTATGGGGTTATGGCGGTATTAACGTTTAGATCACCATTTTACCTTTTTATTATTTTGAAAACGCACTGAAAACAACATATTAAGATGCTAAGTCACTCCCCCTTCAGAGCACTATCACGACACAATCACCGTACATCCCACTAATGAAACTACTGCACATCGCATCAGGTTTGTCAAGTTGTAGTGTACTGTTTTGTAGCATTGTATATTTATGGAAAAATTACCATGTACTGGGCAGAATCTTAATACTAGCCATAAAGAGGGTTCGAATAGGGCCTGGAGGAGATCGCTAGATTACTCAAACATGCATGGATGACAGCTAGAACTTCAGGCGTGTTTTTGATGAGGGAACAATGTTATAACATGGTAGAAATCTCCAAAATTATACCATATATAATAAAGAAGTCCCATAAATGTAAACATAAACCTTTTGTCAAATGTTGAAACACACTACTCACCCTCCTAAGAAACCTGGCTTGGATTTTGTCCCAGAACACCATTGTCCGATCTCCTTGATAATAAAGTTTAGGAGCGCTATGTAAAAACCTGTTACAGCTTATTTATTTGAAAAGTAAGTCTTAAAATATAAAAACAAATTCATTTTTAAATGGTTTGCAGTGGTCCAAAGTTATTCTTCACTTACTCACTTAAATATTTTTACAACTTTCAGAGACCAGCGTTGCGTTTTTCCACAACGGTAAAGGTCCAAGATATCAACACTCAGCATGCTAACGCGCAATTCCTGCTTATCGGACAATAAAATGGCTTCGAATTAGATCCAGACAGCACACAGAGGACATATTAAGAGCTGGTTATACAACAAAAGTGTGATTTCTTACCATGTATTTTGCTCAAATACATGGTAAGAAATCGTATGAAAAGGTGTTGTATATGCATACCTCTCCACAGATGTGACTCGTACATCATCCTGGTGATGTGACCTGCTTGTCTCCATGGATACAGATCAACTTTACAGACAAAGCAATAACATATCCAAAGAAGACAAGCAAGTGGTAGACCCTTCTCCAGAAAAGTTCCATCGTACATCTTGAAGTTTTTCATATCCGCCTGCCATTTTTCACCTTAAAAAAAAAAATAAAAATAGAAAAACGAGTAGACTACACCTCTTCATTGCTGTACAGAAACTTCCCTCGTTCCTCTGAGGCTGATTTGACGTCGCTGTACTTTGGCTGTGTGGGCGACTGCACATGAGACAGACGGGGAAGTCGACTACCTGTCAGCTCCAATTGGCAGGTCCCAGCTGCTGACGGGTGTCCGGGGTCAGAGGTCACGGGCGAAGTCACGGGGAGGAGGGCGCCCTATTAATACAGCGGCACTAACGGCCAAGCACTAACACGGCCAAGGAAGTCTGCCAAACACACAAGTTGCAGTCAGACGGCAAGTTCATCTTTAAAGGCGCTGTACGGGATTTGGGTCGTAGAAACATGGAAAAACACAACTAGTTCATTTTAAACAGTTTGCAGTTCCTAAGCAGCCTAATTATTCACCTCGATGAGTTTATAAGTGCTTTCACAGCTTTTCAGAGTGGAGTTTTGCCATCACAGGAAAGCTAACAACAACTAGCATGCTAACAGTGCACTTCCGGATTATTGCAGTGCTAAATTACACAGTTGGACGAGTTCATTTTTAAGTCCAATATAATGCACTTTTCTGTTGTATATGTTCACTTGAAGGTGTAGTATGGTACTTTTCTGGTCAGCCACCTGCATATCTCCATGGGGTTTGAAGAAGGTGCCACAGTAAGGCATTAAATCTTTCCATGTTGGATTTATTCGATAGGTTTTTTAAAGGGAAACCCCCCCCCAAAAAAACAAAAAACAAACATGAATTCTTACGGTGAGCAGAGTCACCTCTTCACAGATTTGACTTGTAACTTGGCCTGAAGGTGCCACCTTTTTGTCTCCGAAGAGATTAGTGGAAAGCCATAAAACTCCCCTTCCAGATATATTACTACTACTACTACTACTACTATTTTAGTATGAATTGCTTTTGGCTACCCTTCCCCTCTCAGATTCAACTACTGCCACTCCTCCTACTCCCACTGCTACTACTACTGCTACTATTACTATCACTACTACTACTACTACTGCTATTACTATGACTGTTACTATTACTATCACTACTACTACTACTACTAGTACTACAACTATTAGTATCACTACTACTATTAGTATCACTATTACTATTATTATCATCACTACTACTACTTTATTATTAATTACTTTTGTCTACTCTTCCCATCTCAGATTAAGGTACTCCTACTCCTTCTATTCCCACTACTACTGCTACTATTACTATCACTATCACTATCACTACTACTACTACTACTACTACTACTACTACTACTACTACTACTATCACTTCTACTACTACAACTATTACTATCACTACTACTATTACTATCACTACTACTACTATTAGTATCACTATTACTATTATTATTATCACTACTACTACATTAATATTATTTACTTTTGGCTACTCTTCCCATCTCAGATTAAGGTACTCCTACTCCTCCTATTCCCACTACTACTACTTTTACTATCACTGTCACTACTTTATTATCATTACTTTTTCCTACCTTTCACTCCTCTGATGCAACTATTTTTACTACTCCCGCTCCTCCTTTTACTACTACTACTACTACTAATACAGCTACTACTACATTTTGAGAACTTTTTCACTATCCAAAGTTATAATATTTTATTTCAAATTGTTAATCGCCATGGCAATGATCCCTGTTATTTATCATTCTGAAACCCATGTATAGGCCTACTCCATTTAAACCAGACCTATCCTGCAAAATCCACCATGTTCTAGTGGTTTCCTCTCAACATTTACTCAACTGTAGTTGTTTTTGGAGCGATTCGTGCATGTATGAGGACTCTTTAATCGCTTATTTTCAAGACGCCATATTGACGATCCACTCAGTTTTCACCGCCTTGACATACAGCCACTGCTCTGTACTTACTTTGTTCTCCAATTTTATTTTATTTGATTAAATTTGTTTCTTTTATTAAGTCGTTTTAGATCAATATTGCGATTTAAAGTTCTAACATAATGATCCAAGTTTCATTATAACTATATATCAGGCTCAAGCTAAATAAATCCTCTTTAAAGTGTGTTTTTTCAAATATGGGCATCATTTAAAGTTCTAAAACACAAAACAATTATGTTAAAACCAGCATTAAAAGCATGTTTAGAAGCCACTGCAGACCAAAATAAATCACAACAAATCCACTTAGATATTTGTCACTGTGTAATCCTGTATACGTGCTGCCATTTGAGTGATGAGTCTGCTGCTCCACTGGGCGTTTCTGATCGATCACTGGTCGTCTCTCTGTGTGTGAAGAGTCAAGGCCGGCGTTTAACCCCCAACCCCCACACTGTGCTCTGGCAGATCTGTGTCGTGTCATACAAATGCCCCGACTGTCCACTGGGATCAATGAGAAACCAGGGCACGGCAATCATGTCGAGAGCGCTGACATAACCAAAAGTGTCTCACAAACATTTATATATGTATTGTAAATATGAGTTTGAAGCACATTCTAGTACTACTATCACCACTACTTCTTGATTAATACTTTACTTTAGGCTATACCCACCACTAGTACAGTTATTGCACTGTATAGTGGAATTACGCTACTATTACTACTACTACTGCTACAACTGGTATGAGTACAGCCACAACTACATGTTCTTTAGGTCATTATTAAACTACATCTGGCCACTAGAGAACAGCTAGTCAAACTTCGGATTCAGGAGCAGCAGTGTGGTTTTCATCCTAGTCTGAGAACACTGGACCAGCGCTACACTCTCCATCTGGTGCTCGAGGGTTCATGGGAGTTTGCCCGACCAGTCCATGTGTGCTCTGTGGATCTGGAGAAGGTATTCGATCTGTTCAGTCCCTGTATGACCCGAGCAGGAGCTGTGTTTGTATTGCCGGAAGTAAGTCAGAACTGTTCCCAGTGCATGTTGGGCTCCGCCAAGGTTGAACTTTGTCACCGGTTCTGTTCATTGTATTTATGGACGGAGGCGGTCTGATTCAGGGACCACAGGATCTCAGCTCTTTTATTTGCAGATGTTGCTGTCCTGATGGCTTCTTCGAGCCAGGACCTGCAGCAGGCACTGGGCCGGTTCGCAGCCGAGTGTGAAGCAACTGGGATGAGACTCAGCTGCTCCAAATCCGAGTCCATGGTTCTCAACTGGAAAAAGGTGGCTTGTCCTCTTCGGGTGGGTGGAGAGTCTTTGCTTCAAGTGGAGGAGTTCAAGTATCTTGGGATCTTGTTCACAAGTGAGGGAAAGATGGAGCGTGAGATTTATTTATTTTATTTGACAGTTGGATCTGTGTTGTATCGGACTGTTGTGGTAAAGAAGGAGCTGAGTCGAAAGGCAAAGCTCTCGATCTACGTTTCTACCTTCTCCTTTCGTCATGAGCTTTGGGTAATGACCAAAAGGACAAGATCGCAGATACAAGCAGCCGAAATGAGTTTCCTCCTGGACGCCATCCCGGAGAAGTATTCCGGGCATGTCCCAACAGGAGAATGCCCCAGAGGTAGACCCAGGGCACGCAGAAGGAACTCTATCTCTTGGCCGACCTGGGAACACCTTGGCGTCTCGCCGGAGGAGCTGGAGGAAGTGTCTGATGTCAGAGAAGTCCTTCCTAGTGTAGTAGAAGTAGTCGTTCTACTACACTATTCCTATTGCTGATACTAATATTACTGCTAAAACTGACCACTGAGCAGAAAATGCTGCAACAAACACATCTGAACAGTAATTATTTAATGGTGTGGAACAGGGTCTTGCACACTAGACCGGCTAATAAGACGTGCCGCTGCTTCGAAGTCGCCTGGAGGTGTGAGTTGCCTGATTAACTGGTTTTAACTCTTTCTGCGCATGAAAACATATGTCTGCGTGCATTGTGCAGTCTAATCAGCTTGTATACATGATAAATATGTGCAAAGCCTGTAGAAAAATCACACGCGTCATTAAAGCTGCCCTTTAGAACACGAGTTGAAAGAGCAGAAGTTCTAATTGTAGTTATCTTCACATTATTGTCGTGATAATGCTCCTATTAAACCCAATGGACAAGCTTTGAACCGCTGTTAAAAGACCGGTTATGGATTATTAGATGCATTATAGTTGTGCTGGGGTACTTCCTTGTGTACGCAGTATATATTCATAAATTTTATAAATAGATTGTGACCTACTATCGCATGTAAACACACATTTCACTGTAGCCTTGTGGATAATTATGTAAATTCAAATTATGATGTTTTAAGTTTTGGGTCATTGCTAGTTTATGTTGTGGTGTATGTAACAACATCTAGAACCACACATAAAACATATTTGTACTAGGGATGGGAGTATTGCTATTGAAGTATCAGTATATTAGCTCTAATACAAATGTGGGTATCGAAAATTGTTACCATGGACTGTAAAAAAAAAGTGGGACGTCATCCATAGCGTTCAGCTCCGGTCAAATGAAGCTCAAATGAAGCTTGTCGAGGCTCGCAATTATGGGCCAATTTGGAGCCGAGTTTCATATTTAGATTATCATAGCAACCAAAGAGACAATCCAGAAAAGGCCCACTGGATTAGCACGGAGTGGGAGTGACCTTGGGGGAAAGAAGGCACCTGATTCGTCTGTTATCGATGTTCATATCTTGATTTATGGATACAATGTGTCCGTAATGTGTTTAGATTAGAGCCTGTTTGACGACATAAACATACTTATATTTACTGAGATGCCTTCACCCATAAGGTTAGACCAGTATGGAGTATCAGTAAAGAGAATATATCACCAGAAGTACTTGGTTTCATATCAATATCAAAAACAATATCAAAAAGTCCAGTATTGCTCATTCCCAATTTGCAGATTCTTAAAAACACTAAATTTGGGAGAACTTTAAACCCTTGTCTTACGTATTTGGGTCAATGTTTGAATCACCAATGCAAACTGTTTCTGTGTCCTTAGGCAAGACATTTCATCCATATTACCTGTAATTAATGACTACACATATTCAAGCATAAGTCTGAGATGTTACTACGATACAATGCGCTTCATTTGGCTTTTGCGGTTTAAAATTGTATTATCGCTACTTTCGTCTTTTTTTCCTTGTCTGATGATCACCTACTTTTGAAAGCAACAAAAAGTATCTTTAATTATATTTTCAAAGTTAACACTGAGGGCACACTCCAGGCAGACTTCCAGGTTGTCACCCCCGGCCGTGGTGCCTCGTCCCGGGCTGACTCGGAGCCTCAGTGGGGGTCCAGCTGGAGAGAGCTCAGTAGAAAAGTTAAAAGACTGAATTCAGGGGAAGGGCTCGGGGCTGGTATGCCACTTCCTGATGGAGCAGGCAAGACAAGGCGAGTTTATTTGTATTGCACAATTTGTACACAAAGTGAAGTCATTCAAAGTGATTTACCGAATAAGAAAGACATTAAAATCACAATACAAATAAATCAAAACATAAATAATGACACATAATCATCATAAAATTAACATTCAAAGAGAAGAGTGCCAGGTTTTAGTTGCATAAAACTGAAACGATGATTCCTCATGTGTCCCTACTGGAGACAAATGCATGGATAAGTCTCTTTTGACGGTATACTTTTAATTTTTGCTTTGTTTTTCAGATGGTAAAAAGCTGCTGAGCTTGTTGATTTCATGTGACTGTTAAAGTCCAAGTCTGAGTCAATTTTTACCCCTAGATTTCTACTCTGATTTGAAGGTTTTAGAGAGAGAGACTGGAGGTGACTGCTGACACTTTCTCTATGTTTCTTCAGTCTTGTCTGAGTTTATCTGGAGAAAGTTGTTTCACATCCACACACTGATCTGTTGATGCAGTGAGTGAATCCACTGGTCCAGATTCACCTGCTGCCAGTGAGACATAGATCTGAGTGTCATCTGCAGAGTCGTGGTAGGAGATTGAACAACAGGGGTCCCAGGATTGACCCCTGCGGCACCCCACAGTTCAGAGACATTTTATCTGAGACACATTTTCCAATTTCAACAAAGTACTTCCTGTTTTCTTGATAGGACTTGAACCAGTTTAGTTCCTTACCAGAGATGCCCACCCAGTCCTCTAGTCTCTGTAAGAGGATCCCATGATCCACAGTGTCAAAGGCAGCACTCAGATCTAACAAGATCAACACTGAGACTTTGCCTGCATCAGTTTTCAAGCGGATGTCATTTGTCACCTGGATAAGAGCAGTCTCAGTGCTGTGGTGGAGTCTAAAACCTGACTAGAAATCATCAAAGGAGTTGTTAATTTGGAGGAAGTTAATAAGCTGTCGGTAAACAACTTTTTCAAGGACCTCACATTTCTCCCTGTTAAAGCTGCATAATGTTATATGAGGTAATACAGGTAAACGATGTTTTTTGAATTTTCTGTTATGTAATAATAATTTTTTTTAAATCTCTATCATTGATATACAACTCAGAATCGTCCCACGTAGGAAGGGGATTTGGCATAATGGCATAATGGTATTGAATTGTTGATAACCAAGTATTAGCATAGTTCTTGTATTTATAATTTACTGAATGTGTGTTTGAATGGGTGAGTTGTTCCTTGATGTAAAGCGTTCTGAGAGCCTTGAATGTGAGATAGCGCTGTACAAAAATGTAACTATCACCATTTTACCACTGGAAATAATTATGAGGAATACATGTATTATGTTTATTCTTATTTTAGTGTTTTCCAAACGTACACATGTGGTATTTTGAGTATTTATTTCATTTAGAGATAAATCTATTAACGTTTTGTCCTCCGTGGGGTTACTCATTATTTAGAACTACATTATCCAGGATTTAGTTAAGAAGTGAGCACGGTCACGCTTATAGCTCCATCGACTCTGGCTCTAATTCACTTTCCATTGAAAAGTCATCACCTCTCTCTTCGTAAATGCTGCTGTCAGACTCGTCATTTTTGTCTTAAAATGTTTGTATTAACCCGCTCTACATGATCCTGGTGTTTTAATTTTTTGCTATTTTGTCTGTAAATCAAAATATGAACATTAATAACAGACAAATCAAAGTGAAATTATTTGTAGCTACATCCCCACATGTGTATTGATAGAGGAAAAGTTACACAGTACACATTTAAATATTGTTATCCTCCGCACACGTATTTCCACACTGCAGTTCAAGAGTTCAAATTGTACAATAATACGTTTTATTTGTTTTAACCCGCGTTACATTGTTCCATATTAGCTAACAAAACTCTGGCCACCCACTTTAATCTAATTAGCTCCGCCGCATGTTAGCTTTTTCCCCAAACATATTTCACACCAGCTACGAACAACCGCCCTCCGCCCACTGCTTGCACTCTGCAGTCACAATCACAGCACGTAATATGCAACTATATTCACATGTTTTTGTACTTTACTTACTTACTTTAGTCCAGAATGTTTGTGTTTTTTATACAGAAGGATGTCAGTCTGGTCATTACACTTCCTGTCGCTTCCATAGACAGTATAAAGAAGTCAAACGAAGCTCATCGACACTAGCGGTTATAGCGGCGAATTTTAGAGCCGAGGTCCATATTTGGAATTCCGACTGCGAGTATCATAGCAACCAAAGAGCCAATCGGGAGCGAGGATATTGAAGGTAACGCCCCTTCCTGCCTGCGCTGTTGGTTTGGCATGGAGCACGAGCGTAGCAACGCTGTCAATCAAACCTGTTGCTAACGCTAGAGGGAGCGACGTCAAGGAGGTAAGCAAAAAGCAAAGATGAAATTTAAATCTGTGAACTGGACAAATTGTTGTTTGGATGAAGACGTTTCACTGCTCGTCCACTTATATTGTGTAACTTTTGTGTTTGTGGAACATTAACGAAATTGACAAAATGACTCCACCCATACACGAAAAACAACAAACTACAGACCAGCTGCACAAAACATAAATGAGACATACATATAATAATGATAATGGTGATGATAATGATGATAATGATGATAATGATGATAATGATGACGATGATGACGATGATGATAATAATAAAAAGAAAGTGGGGATAGAATGTAAATAATAAAATAATAATAATTAAAAATAGTAAAATATAATTGTGCTGTGTAATAATCCCAAATTATTAGCAATAGTTGAAGGTTTCTTAAGGAAATCTAAAAAAGGGCGACATAGTTTATAAAATACAGAGATCTCAGGGAAGAAGGTGGATGATTTGTTGGTTATTAATGTTTATATCTTGATTATAGGACAAAATCGGGAAATAAAAATACCACGATCATGTAGAGCCGGTTAATACGAACATCCTAAGTGAATTGGAATTCGATGGAGCCGGAAGCACGCACATGCTCACTTCCTGTTTGTAACGTGGCAGCTTGCACTTTAGCTATGTCCATTTATATATACAGTCTACAGTCGCATCCAATCAGATTTGTTTATTTCAGTGACGCATGAGAAACGAGGGAGCTCATTCGTCACCTGCCATTTTGTGTTTAGTTCTTCACTCGTTGATTCTGCAGAAATCCGCCATGTTTTTCAGTCCGCTGTGATATTTTTTCCCGCAAACGGTCATATTTGGCTTTGGATTCGGCTGGATCGTGCTTGTCCCTGATTGGCTAATGCACCTGTCAATCACGCCCATCTGAACTCTGTATTCATCTTCATAAAGTATTGAAGACTTGAGTATTCTGCATCTCAGGCTAATGAAAATTTAAACAGACATAACCGAAATGTAGTGCTAGCTTAAAATGCTGAATCCCACTGTATGATGTCATCGTGTGGTAAACCAATAAGTCTCCTCTGTGTTTTTAAAGTTATAGTACACACTTTCACCAGAGCAGTTACGACTATTGCACTGCTCAAATTGCCCTCATTTTGCAGCTTAAAGTCACACTAGGTAACTTTTCTGGTGGACAATATGCAGCTTGATGGCTTCCCTGGAGAACTTATCTATTTCCATGGAGAAAAGCAGGAAAGATACAAGCGTAGAGTTTTCCCAAGGCATTTTGTTTCGTAATAAATGTAATATAGATGTGTTTAATGCCATACTACGAAACACTCTAGGAAAAGTAGTTCAAAGTGCTTTGCGGAATGAAAAAGACATTAAAATCACACAAATTAAAAAAAACATAAATAATCATAAATCATCATAAGATCAACATTAAAACAGAAGAGTGGAGAATAAAAACCAAAACGCAACAATATCTCCATGGAAACGAGCAGGGATCCGATCACCAGAGAAGTTACAAAGGGCAGCTTTTGACGGCTATGATGCATGCAGTTATTGGTTTAGCTTATTTTTAGCTGCTTCATTCTTCAAGTAAAAATATAAAACGTTTCTCTTTTTTTTTTTTTTTTTTTTTTTACAAGGAAATAGATTTTTATTAAAGAGGCAGTATTTTTATTGTTTTGAAAATGCTACAGTCATCCCCAAAACAACGTATTAACATGTTTTATAAGTTTCACTTTCAGTTTTGCTTCTCTGACTCTCTTATACATTTTCTCTCCGTGCTAAATCACTCCCCCATCAGAGCGCAATCACGACACAATCGCTAATAAAACTACTGCTCATCGCGCCAAAGTTACTGTGTACAGTTTTGAATCACGTTTTTGTATATTTATGGAGAATTGTCATGGTGATTTAGGCATGTGGGCGGAGCCTTGGACCGAATCTTACAGCTAAACCGTAAGGAGGGTTTGAATAGGGCCCAGGAGAGAGCGCTAGATTAGTCAAGCATGCATGGATGACATTTAAAAACTTGTTATAACATGATAGAAAGCTCAAAAAAATTGATTAATGATGTATTTGAAAAGTCCGAATGTACAAAAAAAGACTATTCAACTAATCAAAAAATGAATCACTGACCTCGTTGTGGTCCTAGAGTCTGGGAATCAAACTCAGAACCTTCTCGAGATGAGTGTGCGAGCTGAGCCATCATCTTCCCTCTGTCCTCGGCCTCCGTGGAGCTTTACAGACATATAATTTATGAAGTGTTGAAAATGTTTCTCTGCAAGCTGCTCCGGCTCTGTCACCACGGTTACCGGCATGTGCCATCGACGTGCCCCTCGGATCATTCAGGAGACTAAAATATGAAACACCTTCCTTCCACAGTACGGCATTAAATATGGAGACGAGGGTCAGTACAGGGTCAAGTGACAGGTCGGATCTGTGGAGGGGTGACCCTGCTCACAGTAAGAATGCTCGTTTATCAATGAACTGCAAACATAAGTGGACTTTTAGAAATGTAAGGTAAGTTAATGCTGTGCTGTGGACTATTCCAGGAGACGAAAAATCTCCATGGAGACAACAGAAGTTACATGATCCATCTTTAAAGTGATATTACGCAACTTTCTGGAGGCGGAAAGCCACGTGCATGATTCTATATGTATCGATGGAAACAGGTAAATTTTATGAAATACTGTGGAATATTACATCCAAAGGAACATTATTTCCTCCTTTAGGACAAGTAAGTCAGGTTTATGGAGGGGCAAACCGGCTCAGAGTGTGTTTCTATGTTTTTCAGTGCAATAAATACACCCATAATCAAAAAAACAAAATAAAAAAAAAACAAAAAAACATGCTTTTATTTTAGTTTTCTGGCAGTTACATACTAAGGCTTTAAGTATATATTGTAATAACATAAAATTGAGACAAATTTTGCAAACTTTTACTAATTTTGAGATTTTTTCGTAAAAAATTTATATATTTTCAACACATTTTTAAATTTACTTTTACTGCAATATAAATAAATAATAAAATAAATAAACAAATACATAATAAATAATAAACAAAATAAATAAATAAATAAATAATAAACAAAATAAATAATAAAATAAACAATAAATTAATTAATAAATTATAAATAATAAAATAAATAATAAATAAATAAAAATCAGCAAATAAATGTATACACTTCAGCAAGATGAACCTGCTTCTATTGTAAATTTAAAACCTGAAATGGTTTTATTCATACTGTATATTTATGTCACTAATCTAAAGACAAAAACATTAAAATGCCACTGTCAGATTTACTTACTTTTTTTTTAAAATTTCAAATCTATTTTCCATCTATTAAAAACCATTACGTTAAACCTGTCCTTTTCCAATAACAACATCGACTTTCCGTTTACCCATATCTTTCACAAACCATATTTTTGATTTTACACGAGCAACAGCCGAGCGAAGAAAAGCCCAGCCTCACCACTGTATAGTCTACTCCTGACATGTTTGACTTTCCTCAATTTGCTGCGGCGAACTTTTTTTGTATGAATGTTGGATTTCGTTGCCATGTTTCCGAGTCAGTGAAGGCATCATGTGACGGGGTCCAGGTTGAGTTACACGTGGGCGATCTTGAACGCACCAATATTTATCGTACTGAAAACTAAACAGAAAGTTGAGACGACTACTCTGTAAACGCACGTGATGGAGAAGGCAGAGAGAGGGACATCGAAAATCGGAATTCGGGTAGATGTTTTGATGTTTGAGCTTAACGCCGTACTGTGGAAGATTCACGTTGATGGATCCTCAAGCTGAAGATGTTATATGGTGCACTTTTAAGTAGGGATTGTTATGGTGATGATGAAATATGGAAATTCCACTGGGAAAACTGCTTTAGCTTTGATTTATAATGATGTTACCTCCTCAAAAACAGACCTGGAGTTGTGTTTTGTTTCATTCTGTCATAATGCAGGCAAATTGGACCAAGAGATGCAGGACTCGGGGAAAGGTTTACAGTGTTTATTTACAATAAGTGATAAATTGAACAATAGGCCAGGGTCCAGGGGCGGAACGTGGAGAGCGGAGGGTACGACGATGTGAGTAGTTCCGGAGCAGGAAGCAGAGTGCAAGCCAGGGTCCGGGGTTGTGGAGTGCAGGGATGGAGACAAGGCGAGCAGAGCCAGAACGACGAGCAGGGTGCGAGGCAGGGTCCAGTGATGTGGAGTGCAGAGGCAAGACAAGACAGACCAGGGCACCAGGGCTGGGAAGCAGGGTTGGACCTGGGACGGTCCAGGGAGCAAGATCTGGAGTGTAGCACAAAATCCAATAAGTGAGGTAACAGCGAGCAAAAATTACAAAAAGCAAGGACAAGCAAGATAATCATGTTGATACGCGTACAATCTGGCACCGAGTGTCTGGTCCTGGCTCCTCTTATCCCGCGGCAGGTGGTGTTGATTGCGCTGATGAGTTCCAGGTGCGCGCGGGAGGAGCCAGGAGCTCCGCCCAGCTCCGGCTCAGGCAGGTGAGGGAGGGGAGGGACAGGAGGCAAAACGGAGCAGGAAAAACATGGATCATGACACATTCGCACATGTTTGAGTCACACTTTATCAGTTTGACTACAGTTTGTTGTGGAATTTCTAATCGTAAAACCCTTAAAAAATATAAAATTGACAGAGGAAGTTGCCTTAAATAAAAAAGTCTGACAATTGTGCAAAGTTGATTCAATAAACCAATGAGCTGTTGTCCCTAGTAGTGTGTATTTATACCATTAAAACAATCGTACCAATTTAATCTAGTCCACGTGACTCGACGCTGCTGGACACGTCGTCTCGTACGCAAAAAAAATGAGATACACCTGTGCGTAATAACAGATAGTATCATGAAGGTTAGGTCAAAGAGATCCATAACAATATATAACAATACAAGTAAAGATTTAGAATAAAGAATGACATAACAATCTCCAAAAGCTCAAAACATTTTGTTCCACCTTGTGATGTCATGAAGTGATGGTTTTCAACAGCTACATTTTACCTTTAGCGCAATAGAGTTTGACAATTCCAGAGCTGAAATGATCCAAATGTGTAAAAAAGGTGTAAAAAAGTAAAAATAAAGCACAGAGGAGCACTTCCTGTATTACCACGTGACATCACAAGGTGGAACAAAGTGTTTTCAGGTACTTGAGAGAACAAAACAGCCTAAATGTGCAGGGTTTTTGTGTTAAAACATGTGTGAATGAAACAAAACACAACTCCAGGTCTGTTTTTGATGAGGAAACAATATTATAACAGATCAGAAAATAGTGTAATATGGGCACTTTAAAGCGCGGTGTGTTTGAGCACGATTGGCGTAGCTGGGCCAAAACACAGCCTGTTTGCTTGTGTATGAGCGCACACACGACTTTAATATAGAAAGAAGAGGATAAAGTGATAAAAAAACCCTCAAATTTGACTTATCATTTTACTTATCTTCCTTAAAAACGTTCGTATCCTTGTCTGCTGTTGTCCTCGTTGCTGCAAACTGCTGTAAAATCCTAAACCTGACGATGGAGAGCGTCACAGCCGGACTCGTGTCTGACTCACTATATTCTCTATTATAAATGCAGGGCTTTTTTTCTCTTAAGGCGACGTGTAAACAAACAGCGTTACAATATGATGTGCATTGGTTTGTGCGTGGTTTATAAAGGCTGGTGTGAGCGCAGTCCACATCTGTTCAATTCAATAACATTTTATTTATCCCCAAAGGTGCAGCTTAAAGTCTGTTCACCCAGCTGCTGGTTTAGTCCTGGTTTAGACCTGGTTTAGTCCTGGTTTAGACCTGGTTTAGACCTGGTTTAGTCCTGGTTTAGTCCTGGTTTAGTCCTGGAAATATCTGCTCTGCATCGTGGACTTGGACTAGATGGACTAAGTTGTTTAGTCCTGGTTTAGTCCTGGTTTAGTCCTGGTTTAGTCCTGGTTTAGTCCTGATTTGGTCCTGGTTTGGTCCTGGTTTGGTCCTGGTTTAGTCATGGTTTAGTCCTGGTTTGCTCCTGGTTCGGTCCTGGTTCAGTTCTGGTTCAGTCCCGGTTAAGTCCTGGTTAAATCCTGATTTAGTCCTTTATTTATCTCCAGACGTGCAATTTAAAGCCTGTTTACCTAGGTGCAGCTTTAATCCTGGTTTAGCCTTGTTTAGTCCTGGTTTAGTCCTGGTTTGGGCCTGATTTAGTTCTGGTTTAGTCCTTTATTTATCCCCAGAGGTGCAATTTAAAGCCTGTGCCTAGGTGCTTGTTTAGTCCTGGTTTTATCCTGATTTGGTCTTGGTTCCAACTTGGTTTATTGCTGGTTTAGTCCTGGGCATTCCTGCTCTTCATCCTGGACTGGTCCTGGTTTAGTTCTGGTTTAGTCCTGGTTTAGTTCTGGTTTAGTCCTGGTTTATTGCTGGTTTAGTCCTGGTTTTGTTCTGGTTTAGTCCTGGTTTAGTTCTGATTTAGTTCTGGACACTCTGATCTGTCAGTTCATCCTGTTATAATTAAAATATCGTCCTGTAGGTCAGTCCGTGTTTGAGTCTCCTCCACACTCGAGCGTCTCCCTGTGGCTCATAATGGGCTCTGTCTATTGTGTTGTGTAACAAAGTGGCGTAGTATTGAGCGGGCCACATTACGGGAGGGTGTGGGGTGTTGGATTGCGCCTGTCCTTTTCCAAATGGGGCGCCTTGCCAAACTAAACAGATAACATTACCAAAGGAATCAATCGCAGCCAGAGCGCGGCTGAAGGAACGTTTCACTGGAGACGGAAGAGATTCGATTTATAGACCGGGAAAAAGTGCAAAGTGCGTTTGACAGGTTAGGCTCATTTCACACTTATTATGAAAAATCGACTTTTTAGAATTTTTAACCATGTTATAATTGTTTCCCTTCACCTTTTATTGTAGTTGGAGTGATTTATCTTGAATGGTTTATCTTTCAAGACGCCATATTTACGGATCAAACTGCATTTTTACACCACCAGTACACGCCCACTGCTCTGTACTTCAAGTTTATGTTCTTAATTGGTGATACACGTAGGACTGATTTGTTCCTATTGATTTTATTTGCTTGTTTTATTTGATTTTATTGTTTTATTGGTAATTGTTTTATTGATTTTATATACATATTTATTATTTTAATTTTGCTATTTGATTCTAGTCTAAATGTTGATTTACTTAATTAGTTGTTTTTATTTATAATGTATTTGTGCAGCACTTTGGAAACTGCATTTGTTTGTGAAATGTGCTGTATAAATAAAGTGGATTGGATTGGATTAGGCAGCGTTATATAGCCATTTTAGTACAAATAAAAAAAGAAAAATCTGCTGCTCATTGACCTGATCTAGGACGTTTGTTGTGATGACGTTTACAGTGTCGTCAGCTCCCACTAGGCACCGCAGTTTTCTAACGTGGAAGTGAGTGGACCTGTCTCTTTTATTAAGTCGTTTTAGATGAATATTGCGATTTAAAATGAACAAATTATAACATAATGATCCACTGGGGTCATAGATTTTAACTATAGAGCAGACACAAGTTAAACATCATTATATTTAAGATTTTACACACACAAAAAAAAACTTGCTTGTTTTTTTCATCCATCCATCCATTTTCTTCCGCTTATCCGGGGCCGGGTCGCGGGGGCAGCAGTCTAAGCAGGGAGTCTCAGACTTCCCTCACCCCAGACACGTCCTCCAGCTCCTCCGATGGGACCCCAAGGCGTTCCCAGGCCAGAGAGATATTTTATTTTAGAAATCCCTTTACTTCCTGATTGGACATGAGCAGCAGGTTTGATATACGTAAAGATAACTCTATAATGTTAGAACTAGATAGTAGTTTAATGTCATATTATAAGAAGTCACATCCCCATGGAGACAAGCAGGTAGAAGAAAAGAAAATTCACACATTTAACCTTTCATGCAGGGGTGTCCAAACTCTGGCCCAGGGGCGAAATGCGGCCCTCAGACCAGTTTTTATCGGCCCTCACGCCTCCTGCTGAACCGGCCCAATTGATCATAAGCAGCACTTTAACAGCAAATTACACTATTTCTACCAGTATAACCTCAAACATCACATTGCAGTGTGATACAGACCTAAAATTAAAGTGTTTTAAGCCTTTTTAATATTCCCCGGCTCTGTCAAAGCTGTGTTTAAAGCGCCAAACTGCATTGATCACCGGTCTGTGGACCTCTGCTTCGAATGTGTTTTGAGATGTGGCCCTCAATTAAAAAAAAAAAAAAAGTTTGGGCACCTCTTGTTTAATACATCATTGCTCTTCTTTTTAAAGTTTAGCCTCTATACACATTTTTGTCCACTTTTCGCTACATAGAAATTTTCTTACGTGCAGGATTGTTACATAGACCTACTTTAGTTTCGTTTTCAAAGTGCAAACAACACACATGATTGAAATCCCAAAAAAACCCCGCACATTTAGCATATATTTTACTAGTCACTATCGGTTCCGTACCAAGCTAACCAATATATCTTAATGGCTATTGCTTTGAGATCGCACAATTAGCTAATCCGTCCAAACGACGTCTATCGACAGTGGTTGTAAAATGTGCGTTTGCTGTTTTCGCTGTGTGCGCTGGGCTTTCCACTTGTTTTTTTATGATGATTTTTATGATGCTACATGCTAACATGCTAACCCGACCTGGTGATTCATAACTCCGGGTGACAGATGTTGAGGGGAAATTGCTCTTCGGCATTGATTCGTTTTAAATCAATGGTTGTGATGAGGCAGCTGTACAGAGAGGAGAGCGGCGCAGGCAGAGCAGTGAGGTATGAGGTTAAAGGAGCTGGATGTAGCCTGAGCGCTAGTATTTTTAACTAAAATCACATGTGAACCTGGGTTGCCAGAGCTTTAACCTACAGATGGAGGACACATACAAGTTTTTCTCATTCTCAGTATAAGGACAGGCCTCATGTTGAAAAGCTCAGAACCTCCAGACGTCACTCACTGAGCTTCACAGGCTGCACTAGCACTGATTCATGAGTAGGTGCAGGTTTCTGGGGTTTAGGTAGTGACGATTCAGATCAGAGCGAGTCCTTTTAGGCTTAAACCAACTGGATTTTACTATTGAAACTGGCAACACAAATGAGAGACTCCTGTAAGGCTCATTCTGCTCTCTGATTGGATAACGGTCTTGAACCAAAACACTGAATTCTAACATAAACAAGTTGACATTGTGCTTTTGTAAATTACGATAAATCAATATTACAATCGGTAAAACCTGTGTTTGAACTGAACATGCCCATCTTGTATCTGGGGACACAGAAAGGTCATGTTTATGCAATTTAAAATAAAAATGAAATAGGGTTAGTTTAAGGAAAGGTAATATTTTGTCGGCAAATAATGATTAATTAGTAGAAACAAGATTTTATTGTTTTTGGGTGTTGTTTTTTTACTCAATTAATGGTTCTATATTAAACAGAACTGACTCTTGTGAGGTTTAAACCATGTTATAATGTTGTTACCTCCTCAAAAACAGACCTGAAGTTGTGTTTTGTTTGATTCACACATGTTTGAGTAACACTTTATTACTAGTCTGTCTACATCTCCAAAGCTCAAAATGCTCATTTCCATCTTGTGATGTCATGAAGTGGTAGTTTTCAAGTGAACAGATCATTTTTTACCTTTAGTTCTGTAGAGATTGACAATTCCAGGGCTAGAATCATCCAAATGATTCTAGTGAAGGTGTGTGGAGTTTAAAAACACAGTGGAGCACTTCCTGTATCACCACATGATGACATCACAAAGTGGAACAGAGTGTTTTCCATTTGAGAAGAACTCAGAGATCAGAAAATAGTGTAATCTGGGCCCTTTAAAGTGTCATCTGGAGCGGTGCTGGTTGCATTGCCTTTGTGCTCTTTGAATACCCATTTGAAACATGATGATTAATGTTTTCATACGACTTTCCAGCAGAGAAGAAGTCGCACATGAACATTGCACCAAGTTGTCGGAGAAATGGGACTTTTGGAAGCAGCGCAAACAACCTGATTTGTGACGTCAGAGGTGGTGATCAGATATCAGTTAATTGACAAATAATATCAAGTTTTGGGTGACTCCTGTAGTAATAGTTTCTGCTCAAAATACAGACTCACAAATACAAACAGAGCGTGTCCTGAGCGAACAACAAAACGCACACAGGTGAACGAGCATCGCCCTCAAAGAAATCTCCATCCGAACTGCTCCACATGCACATGAAATCAGTATAATTCAACAACATCTGACTCAAAAATACAAAAAATGCCGAGCCCATTAATGAGCTTATAAGACACCATTAACAAAATACAATAAAGTAATAAAGAAATAATAAATAAACTCATGTGCCACTTCTTCCAGACTTTACAGACAAATCAAGCCAACTCATAAACATTAGAATTAAACAACTATTTCATCTTGTTGTCGTCATTACACCAGATCATATTAGGGTGAACATCGGGTGAACATTTCATCAAATAAAGAATGTCTAAATTAGTCATAAAATGGACAAAACGACAAAAAACGTGCTTCAGTTTCCACTTTTCCAACTCACATAAACCACAAAGTCTTTCTTCTTTAGGGGCTTGAGAAAACCTCCCAGTTTCTGCGGCTCTGTGCCACCAATGATCTTTGATTCCTGCTCAAATTTGCTTAAAATTTAGTTTTAAAAGTCTCTATAAGTACAGCCTATATAAGCCTAGCTGGGATGTGTAAAATAAATAAATCCATGAAACATAAGCTTTTAAAAAACAAAAAAAACATCACCATTTCTAGTTCTTTTGTATAAATAACTGCTTTTATTTGATCATTCCTCTTTTACACTGCATTATTCTCATCTCTCAACGCGCCACTTCTATCCATGTGTTCCCCATAAAAAAAATCAAAACTAAAAAAAAAAAAAAAAAGTTCTCGCTCTGCGCCAATCAGAGCGCGCTGCGGCGGGATGCCATCAGTCTCTCTCCTCCGATTGGCTGCGAGTCGGAGGATGCCATTCCAGCTGTTTCGCCCCCCCTCCACCTCCCCCCCGCCTCTCTCCTCTCCCTCTCCCCCCTCCCTCCCTCCCTCTCCGCTGTTAAACTTCCACCGACAGCCGCTTCAGCCAATGGCGAGCCCCGGTGCGCACTCAGGACGCGCTCCCATTGGCTCCCCGCGCGCTTTGGGGGCGTCCAGCGAGAAAGTTGGTATCTCCTCCGCTCTGTCCAGCTGTGAATAAGAGCTTTTTATACTGATGGACGGAACTGAGTGCTCTCTCAGTCTGGAGAAGACGAGAACGCGGGTGAACAAGCGAGATCTGCGACGAGGCGAGAGGACGCGGCAGTGACATTTTGGTTACGAAGAAATAAAAAAAACAAAAAAACCCGCTGCTTTTGACGCCTGTTACCGCGCGTTGGGATGTGCGGCAGCGGCAGCATCTTTCCAGGATTCCAGGAGTGGGATATGCCATAGCGTGGATGCAATTAAAAGTAGGGGGATTGTAATTTCCAACGAAGGAGGAAAACGCGTAAAAGCCCAACGCGCAACCGTCGCTTTTTTGGACACGTTTGGTTGTTTTGTTTCTTACGCGCGCACCAACCTCCCAAAAACGGATAACATAAGTTTACGTGTGGTATTTTTCTGGGTTGATTAGGGCATGAGGAGTTGGTGAAGCCCAGGTTAGAGGCGCTTTGGGACAGCGGGTTTTTTGGGGGGGAGGACGCCGTGGGAAGTCGCGACGCTCCTCCGGAAAGCGAGCCAGGCGCACGGAGAGAGACCAAGAAGTACCTCGCCGCTTTCTCCTTACTCCTACTCCTCCCCGGCTTCATCTCTCCATCACGAGGCTCTTATTCTTGCGTCTGGAGACTGTACCACCGAGTTTTTTTTTTGCGTTTTGCGTGCTGTTTTTTGCCGGAGCAACAACCTAAAGTGAGCATGCGATGACTGAGCGCGCTTTGGGCACATCCAGCGAGTCCATAACAGGTAAAGAAACGGGGTTGGGAGGATTACTGTCCCAATTTACTTCCAAAATTACATCTGAGCATTAAAATATCTAGTTGGAATAATCAGTATAACTTAAGATATGGCGTAAAACGGACGTGATATTTAGGGATGCTTCCATTATTCGCATTCTTTAGACCAGCCAGACCATCTTTTGTTGCAAATATGACTCATTATCGTTCTCTTTGGACAATTACGGTTTCCAAATTGATTCAAATCATTCTGTTTTCAAATAAGTGGAGCAATAGGATTAAAACGGGTAAAATTTATCCAATTCGGCAGGTTTACATCACATTTTTGGCTTATAAATGACACAAGATGGGACCTACTCCATCATTAAAAATCTTATCTCATATTTGATTACTGTAGACTTAGTTTGGCATCAGTAGCTACACCATCACGGTCTGATTCCTTCGTTTTAAGGTTGGATTCTGACAATGAGACTGGCACGATAGAGGGATTTTCTATGTGTGTAGCTATATAAATGTATTTTGGAGATGTTTCTAGGTCTTAAATGCATCCCACATCTCCAAATAAACTGCAAAATTGGTACAAATTGCAAATGAAAGTCAAATAAAGGCAGTTCTGGTGCTTTGTTGCTGCAGAAAATACAGAAATTGCATTAGAATTCTCATAAAGATCGAGCTATAAGTGAAATTATGGTGGTTTTGGATGCTGGAAATGCATTTTTTGGGGTCAATATTCCAAATTGTGTCTTTTTAAAATCAACGTTAAGTCCTCAGTGCAGAATCTGAGCCAATTTAAACCAAATCTAAACGCATTAACATTTGAGAAAAGACTGAAATATGAACTGTTAAACTAATACAAGCATTTCAGAACATGTTTATAGAGGTCTAAACTGCAGGGTGTGCAGGTTTTAGAGAAAATAAGACCCCGTGGAGACATAGGGAGGGCATCTGACACACAGAGAGGTCAAAACTACAGGGTGTGCAGGTTTTAGATAGAATAAGACCCCATGGAGACAAAGGGAGGGCATCTAACACACAGGAGCATCTCAGAACATGTTTGTAGGAGTCCAGCCTACAGGGTTAGCAGCTTTTACACAGAATTAGACCCCTGGGAGGGCATCTGACACACAGGGACATTTAAGGATATGTTTATAGAAGTCTAAACTACAGAGATAGTAGCTTTTACAGGCAGACTAGGACCCCATGGAGACACAGGGAGGGCATCTGACACACACAGGGAGGTTAAATCTACAGGGTTAGCAGCTTTTAGAGAGAATAAGACCCCATGAAGACACAGGGAGGGCATCTGACACACAGGGACATTTCAAAATATGGTTATAGAAGTCTAAACTACAAGGCTAGCAGCTTTTACACAGACACCATGGCGACACAGGGAGGGCATCTGACACAAAAGGGCATTTCAGAGCATGTTTGTTGAAGTCTAAGCTACAGAGCTTGCAGCGTTTGCACAGAATAAGACCCCATGGGGACACAGTTAGGGCATCTGACACACACAGAGGCTTCATAACGTGTTTGTAGAGTGTCTAAACTACAGGGATAGTAGCTTTTATAGGCAGACTAAGACCCCATGAAGACTCAGGGAGGGCATCTGACACACACAGGAAGGTTAAAACTACAGATTTAGCAGCTTTTACACAGAATTAGCCCCCATGGAGACACGGGGAAAGGCATCTGAGTTACACCCAATGGACACTTAGCCAAATATCCATTGTTCATTATGTGTTACGTGGCCTAAATAACTGCATCCTTTGATTTACCCACTGCAGTCCATTCAAATTTCAATTTTGATTTGATCACAGTGAATCTCTCAGCCAGCTCTGGTATGGAGCTCATTTGGATCAATATCAGTGTAATTACATAATAACTTATGTCACTCCATCGTACAGAGCATGCATCTAGTTTAAAGGTGCAGTATGTGACTTTTCTGGTGGAGGGTTCTGCCACGTGCTTGTCTCCATGCAACTGTTATTGCGTTAATTGCTGGAAGTTTTTCTGAAGTATCTTATAAAAACTACTATAAACGAATAATATATCTTGGGTTTATGCGATAATAGGTGTTTTTCTGGCTTGTCCGGGTGTTGATCTGAGCTTGTGGAGTTGTCAAAAGTATCGAAAATCAGATATAAATCGATGCTAAAAGTAATATCAAAACTAGAGCCTTTCCTGAATAGCTTTAAAATAATCTTGAACAAGTATAAAATCACATAAAATAGTGTACGTCCATGGACCACTATGGAACCTACTGGACCCCATGGAAATATAAAAGAAAGTGCAATTATTTAATGTTGAAAATCGCATTCTATTGTCTAAAAAAAGAGTATTGGAATCGGTATTGAGTATCAAGTATCTAATTCTATTCCTTAGTGTCGAAATCAAGCTTGAGATTTTAGCATCGTGATAGCACTTTACTTGATTTAGTTGCAAACTGTGAAACGTTCTCGGCAAAGATCTTCAAGGAGAAAGGTACGTTACTGACGCTCTACTTGAAAAGTTACGTACTGTGCCTTTAAGAATTCAAATGAGAACCAATTCAAGATGTAAAGATGCAGATCAGAAGCTATTATATCCACACTTTCAGACGTACACTAGTCTATGTGTCTTATACTTGTTCTGATTCACTCAAGTTCAGTCTAAAGCTTCAGAAAAGGTTCATTTCTGTCCTGTGAATGTGACTTTTTAGTATCGATACCTGCTCAAATACTAGTTTTAGCATCGATTAGCATCTTAATTTCACGCTAACTAAGTATAATCACTAAAACCAATGATCAAATTCAATGGCTGGAGGTTTTTGCGAGTTGTTTTCTTCAATAAATAT
Organism: Periophthalmus magnuspinnatus; assembly: GCF_009829125.3. Taxonomy (NCBI): domain Eukaryota; kingdom Metazoa; phylum Chordata; class Actinopteri; order Gobiiformes; family Gobiidae; genus Periophthalmus; species Periophthalmus magnuspinnatus. Next base: position 20,131,556 of record NC_047144.1, read on the forward strand.
GTAATGTAAAGCAAGATTCCAGAGAGGGAGCACATTCCATCGGCCAGGAAAAAAACCGCTATATGTTACAGGATAATTGGTTGTGTTTACGTAACGTCAAATGACTATAGTTCAAACTGGACTGGAGGACTCTTAGATTACAGATGTGTTGACCTGGTTTATCGTTAATATCGCTGTAATTCCCAGGTCTATCCACATGAAACAAAAACCGACACAAAGTTTAGCGTCTTTTGTCAGTTTAAATACACAAAAGCGGTGCCATTATTCAACCCCGAATATGCGATTGTTGTCAGTTGGAGGAGTTTTAAGCCATGATTTGTCAAGTTTGTGGCGTCAATCCCAAACAAATAATGATAAGGTTCAACGTTTGTGGATTTCAATTCATTTTTGGACTAACAGTGAATCTCCCATGAGCCATTTGAGATTATAACATCATCATATTCTTCACAGCCAATTATCTGATCGTCGTCTGATTTCTGGAGTTGTCAGAGTTACGTAAAGGTCTAAGTCTAATGTGAGTAATCTGATTATATTCTGCGCTCCAGATCCACTGACCCACAAGTTGTCGGTGCGTCTCTAGCTCCCACAAATTAATGCTTTTGTTGCGTTCTTGGGCAAGACACTTGACCCTCTTCACCCCCAGTGTCTGTACGCACTCGTGTATAAGTTTGTGTGAATAAAGTAAAGCGTTTTGAGCGCCTTGAACGCTGAAAAACGCTGTATAAAAATGGAGAATCCACTTTGTTAGACATTGGTTATTATGGTAAACGGTCACAAAGTGGAACCCAGCTCTGGCAAGTGGATTTTCTGTATGGATATTTCTCACAAAAAGAAGCTAATCCTAAGAAACGTATCAATTGCCTTCCATTTTCTTGAATAGTACGACTGTAACCTTTATGCCATGTCTGAATCGAGTTGATAGATAAGAGTTTAACGAGTTTATTCTGTGTAAAAGCAGCAAAACGATGACATCTCCTCGGAGCGAAGTAGGTAGCAGACCCATACAAGGCACCTTTAACTGGGGATGCACAATTTAGCCATTTTTTAAGCAATCTTTCAGATAAGCATTACAATTGTGAATAGATTTAGCGATGTGTTAGGATAGAATAATAGGATTTGGTTCAAAGTTCACATTTTAAACACGTCCAGAAGAATCATCAAAAAACACTGAAACATGAACTGACAAACTAACACAAGAATCACTTTTCAGAACATGTTTGGACGGAAAAACTACAGGATTAGCAGCTTTTACGCAGAATAATTCGGGTTTTTTTGGGTAAGGCAAGTTTATTTGTACAGCACAACTTGTACACAAAGTATTTCAAAGCGCTTTACAGAATAAGAAAGACATTAAAATCACACAAATCAACACATAATCACAAATAATCATCATAAAATTACCATTAAAACAGCAGAGTGCAAAATAAAAACCTTTCAGTCATAAAGTCATAAAGGTTCTGTCTTTAGGTTTTGTTTTTTTTGTCAGACCGGAGTATTTGTTTACCTGCTGTACATGTTTTTGTCAGTTCCTGTAACCTTCCTGAGAACCGTCACATGATGATGTAGTGACGTGTCTTGTAGCTTACTCCTTGGTTTTCCCAGACAGTAGTGGAAGCTTACGCCCCCTACTGTCTGACACCTTCTCCAGGACTGCATCCCAAATGTGCAATAAGGCGTATACTCCCTTGTTCATATCCCACGACGCAGATGCAGTATCTCTGGTTGTTCATAATAGACTCACTCAGGTCAAATCGCTCCGGAAAAGAACCAAACTCACAGTAGAAGATATAGTGAACCTACTGAGATTTGTAGCCACATCCACTTACTTTCAAAACCAAACATATATGAACGGAAAGAAGGAAATGCCATGGGAGACCGACTGTCAAAAATCATGAGCGGATTTTTCATGGAAGATCTGCAACAACAAGCCAATACAACCGCACGAACAGCAGGACACACTAGAAAACATACGCTGATTCTGCAAAAAATTGAGAAAAAATCGAGCTCGTAGACCACCTGAACGCAGCATCAAATTCATACATGAAAAGGAAAAAAACTAAGACGATGGAAGCGTAAAAATACATTGCAAACCCAAACTTACTGGCCAATACCCAACAAAACACAAATTCTCAACATTGTACAACCCTTGGGACAGAGAGGAGGTCAGTATCCATGATGGGGAATAGAAAAAACTGGCACAAAACACAGAGAAAAACACAAAAAGAAAGAAGAAGACACACAATACAAAAAACTGCAATAGTCACACTGTCGTACATCATGCAAACAAAGAGCCACGAGGAAACACGAAAACAACACAACTCAAACAGTTATTAGTGAAACCAAAGAACAGACTATAACCAGAACACAAATGCAACTCTGAGTAGACATCATAGGGACAGAGGACAACCAACATGCCCACGGGACTTTAAACCGGGACGAGGGGGCCTTTTTTGCTTCCGACACACCTGGGATACTGTCCTGAAGAAGTCGCACTGTAGATGGCGCTGTCCTGTTTAACCCTATAGCTTCAGATGCTATTACCAACTATAGACTCGCGGTTGCGGACTTTCCATTACCGTAACTCCGCAACCAATTGTGCTTCATGTAAATTCAAACGGCGTCTCAAACCAGAGGCATGGGGCTTTTAAAATATTTTACTGTCATTACGGTAATATGCTTTGGTTGTCCCTCAAAGATGACCAATCAGAGCGCAGGTGCCGCCGGGATTCTCAATCAGTTATTTGATGCGTCAAAGAAAAAATAAGGATGGATATGTAAAATAGAGGTAGTTGTGTGAAAGGGGCAAAAGTACAGGCCGATACTTCCTTTAACATGATTTGTATGGCTAAAAAAAGAAAAAAAAGTGTAGGCGAGCTATACAAACTAACTAAACCTAACTAAACAAACAAAACCTTGATGTAAACCTAACGAAACCTCATTGGAGCGTCCACCTTATGACACACGAGGTGCAGTCCTGGAGAAGGCGTCAGACAGTAGAGGGCGTAAGATTCCCCGATTGTCTGGCAAAACTAAGTAAAGCAGCCTGCAAAACACGTCACTACACGATCACATGACACTTCTGAAGAAGGTTACAGGAAATGAAACGTGTAAAGCAGGTACACAAACGCTCCAGTCTCACAAAAAGAATCGTTAATACTAAGAATATGTTGTTGTTTGTGGTTTTATGGTGCTTTAAAAATGGCTGCCTTTGCTATTTGCTACTTGTGTCCATTAACGTTCTGATTAATCTTACCTGTAACTTGGTTCTTTCCCCACTTGCAGGAGGTGAATGATGTCTGAAGATGGTGATGGAGACCTCTGTGGACTCCCCGAGCCCAGGGACAGCGAGGGCCGCTCCTCCCTGCCCCCCAGGACCTTCATCCGGCTCAACGACCTGTCCGGAGTCGGGATAGGGTCAGGCGGTGGCGGCGACGGGTCCGGTGGGGGAGGTGGGTCCGGATGTGGCGGTGCGGAGGTGATAGTAGAACCTCCCCCTCCCTCCCCGGCCCTGGATGGGATCTCTACGGCGGGTGACGAGGGCTCGGGCAGTGGAGGGGAGACGTTGCCGTACCCCACCCTGGCGCCTGTGGTATTCTTCTACCTGAAACAGAACACACGCCCACGGAGCTGGTGCCTCAAGATGGTCTGCAACCCATATCCTTTTTTTTACTATTTAAAACGATTAGGAGAAGTAACCGTGATTCTGCGAAAAGGTAAGGCGATTTACTTCCAGTGACCTCCAGTGAGTTTTGGCTCGGTTTCGTTTGTATTTCGCGGTAAATTTGCGGATTTTTGTTTAGTATAGTTCAATTGCCTGATGGTTTGGAATGAAAAAGTCGAGGATTTTTTGAGCTTGTGCAGTGTCGGTTCATGGTGGACAGCGTTGATTGGTTATTTATCTTTTGTTGTTGTCTGTAAATGCTCATTACACCACTTTGCCACTAGGTGAAGTCAAGAGCAGCAGTATATTTATTGCTACATGTTTTGCGCTTCCTCATATGCTTTTAGCCAGCAATAATTTGTCAGTAATATTATAATTAAACGTGCGCTATGTAACTTTTCCATTTACCTTTTATAGTATCTGAATGTTCCGCAGTATCGCATTAAAGTTACGTAGCTTCCGGCACAATTACAAGCGTTTTTTTATTGCTCAAAAAACACAAATCTGACCTGCAATGTTGTCTAGTGTTTAGCGTTTCCTTCTCGATTCCATGAAGATAGATACGTTTAAGGCCATACTGTGGAATATTCAAAGCGACGCAATGACATCTCCATGGAAACGCAAGAAAATGTTACATAGGCGTTAAAGTAGTCACGCAATCCATGTTCTTTATTACCTTATAGAAAGGTTTGGAGTACCGCGAGTTGTTAACTACGAGGGAATTTTGTTGTGTTGCAGCATTTAGTAACATGATGGATTTTTAAAATGTCAATATTAATTTCTGCCACTAGTTGTATTCATGAGTTGCAATTTAATATAGTGAATTCAACTCTAATTGCTTTGGTGGTTTGCGCTTCCTAATTTGCTTGTAACAAACAATGTTTTAATTTTTTTGACATTCGAAATCAATTTCTGGGTGTTCCAAAGCGACTGCTTGAGCTCAGGTTATAAATGAAAGACAACTACCGTAAATTTCGGATTATAAGCCGCTACTTTTTTTCCACGCTTTGAACCCTGCGGTTTATACAGCAGTGCGGCTTATTTATGGATTTTTTACTGGATAACGGCCCCTGGGTTTTATTTTCACGGACAAGCCTTCTACACGTGGCAGATAAATATGGCAAAAACAACTTAAGTGCATTAAAAAAATACAACTCACCAAACCGCTGCATCAGTGTGAGCCCTGCGCTGATTATGTGATTATGTCTACTCTGCTCCGCAGTTTCTTTAAAAAAAACAACAAAAAAAACAACAAAAAAACTCTAAAGGCGTATCGTTTAATCCCAGGTGCTTATTCTCCATGTGCCAAAGCAGTTTTGAAGGTTTCATTGCCTTATTTGCTTTTCACGTATGTTACGTAGAGCGGACTGTGCGCGTGAGTCACCTGCAGCGACAAACCCAGATTTTAAGTAGGCATTGTCTGATAAATTTATCTTTCTTTTTCTTGGAGGTCGTAGTCTCCTCTTCTGGCTCCTCAGTTGTCCTTTTCCCCTTTGTTAAAAGCTCCCCAAAGACTTTTGTTTTGGCTCATTTTCACTCGCTTGTGGCTCTAGTTTGGTGCGTCGTGTCTGATGTGTTATACGTGATACGTCACCGCAGAGACAAGAGCAGAGAATATACGTGCTACTACATCAAATAGATTTCTGTGGCGATTTCCAGCAGGATTTTCATGATACATCTACGGACGAGCTTATTAGTGAGTCATTAGGGACGGGCGAAAGTTGCTCCTGACCCCTGTGCGCACAGCGTCTGAAAATCAGGGCTCTTTACGCAGGACTGTGAGCTGTGTCTGTGAGACGTGAGACGTGAGCGGTGTTTGTTTTTAACATTGTTCCGCGAGTGTGACGCTTATTTTGAGCAACGAAAAATAAGAAAATATAATTTTATTTTAAGATCATAATAATCTTCCAATTTAAACTACAACAAAAAAAGAGCTAACACAAATAAAATACACTTCAGCCACGCAGAGCCACAGTATAAGGCTGAAAGAGGCGCATACGGCTCCGGAGCCGCGGGTTGCCGACTCCTGAAATAGAGCCACTGCACGTGAGCTCGACACCAATGAATCCAACTTGGTCAATGTAAAAGACGACAAAAGTTTTCAGAGGAAATAAAAGCAGATTTTCCGTTTTGGTGCAGTTTTATTTTCTAAACCTGCAGATGTGTTCATCCCGTGTTGTTGTCGTGTTGGTTCCAATTTTCAGGCACAGTTTAAAAAAAAAAGCGTGTCGGTGCACCGTCTTTCTGTGTAAATATCTCATGTTACAATATGAAAACCTGCGGCTTTTATTCAGGTGCGGCTTATATATGTACAAAATTGATTTTCTCTTCAAATTTAGCTGGTGCGGCTTTTATTCAGGTGCGCTCTGTAGTCCGAAATTTACGGTATTTACAAACGCTTATGAAAACTCTCTTTATTTGCTTAAAGGTCCTATATTATGAAAAATTGACTCTTTAATTGACACTTTAAGCCATGTTATAATGTCGTTACCTCGTCAAAACATACCTGGAGTTGTGTTTTTTCATTCACACATCAGTCTGTCTGCTGTAGTTTTCAAGTCAACAGCTACTTTTTAAAGTTTTGTTCTGTTGAAATAAGCAATTCCAGAGCGTTTGAGGGAAAAATACAGCTTAAATATGCAGGATTTGTGTGTTAAACATGTGTAAATGAAACAAAACACAACTCCAGGTATTTTTTGAGGAGGAAACATCATAACATAGATTGGAAAATAAAATAATGAAAGTGTAATATAGTCCCTTTAATATTTGAAAGATGGCATTACTCAAGTGTTTACAAAGCTGTAATATCACTTTCTACCACTAGATGTAGTCATGAGTCTGAAAAGTTTAAAATCTTGTCTTGGAGGAATTTTGTTTGGTTCACTCGGTCTTTACTTTAGATCAATGACCATTCTGAACGAGCAAGTTTTGTTTTCAATGCTGCAATATGACTTTCCACCACTAGATGTAGTCATGAGTCAAAACCCAAATTTGAAATGCTTGACCTAACCATTATCTGGAACATTTTTGCTTTGACACATTTCATATTTTTGACTAGTTTGCCATTTTCAAACTACTGTGCTGACGATTTGAGATGTTGACATTGCTAATTAAAACATTAGCATTAGCTGTTTATTTTTTTACGTTGCTTACCAAATTGCAAAACACTTGGTGAGGAAATTATACTACAATTTTAATTTAATAAAATTTTTGTACTTAAAAAAAAAAAAAGTATTACGACTGTTTTTATTTATTTATCTATTTTGTTTATTTATTTTGTATTATTGATTTATTTTGTATTATTGATTTATTTATTATTTATTTATTTTTTATTATTATTTAACATATTTTACTTTTTTTTCTCTTTTAAATGTGTTATCCACACCCTGTTTAAGCCAAACAAATGGACTGGGACTGGGGACATCATCAGGGGCATATATCACAAATGTATATGGTTTATCGATCTGTTTACATCATGACCTCTATTGGTTTTCCCGTGATCTGGATTCACGGCCGAGTCAGCGTGAAATTAGTGTCACAAAACATGAAGTCCTACAGGAGCCCTATGTCTGTCTTACTGCAGCGGGACCTTGAACGTCTCTATCGTTAGTCACGTCCCTGCACTTTTAAACGCTGGTGGTTGGACACAGCTATGCGTTTGTTGTTTTGTAAATGGTCCTATTACTGTCTCGAGAAAGAAACTGCAGTTAAGAGGATTGGTTTTGCTGTTTTATGTTGTTGTCGTAGATGCAGGACTGTTCAGAGCTTTGTGTCGAACCATTACTACCGTTTTTTGGACTTTACTTGACAAACTAAACTTAATTTAAAGTCACAGCTTTTAAATTGTAGCTGCGTTCGTGTGTAATTATGTACGTCACAATGTTAGACATATATGAAATAAGGCTGTTTTCCAGTTTCCCAAAAATGTAGGAAAAACGCGTAATCTTTAAATCCTTAAATCAAGATACAACGCATTATTCGTTCGATCCATGCTCTGTGTCGGAGCCGTACGGGTGATTTGGTTGCTATGGCGATGCGTGCGGGGTTCACGTAGGCAAAGGTGACCGGATTGACAGCTTCGTTTTGCCTGTTACCGTACTATTTTTTTGTAGGCCTACGTTTTTACCGTCTCTGTGCGTGTAACCTGCTTAAACCGCTGTTCATTAAAAGACCAGAAAATACACGACGCGACTCAGTTTACTTCTTATAAACGTCAGACCAAAGTACTGGACCCGATCTCCTCTCTAAACGACTAGACTGAAGGATGCGAGGTCGTGCCGTCAGCCCCTCCGACCACCACCGACACTCATGTACACACCACTTTCAAACGCCTATGACCACAGCGGCACTTTTACCACTGGCTTCCCGCTGTGGCACCTGGTATTCTCAGCGGTCTCACATCCAGGCACGATATGTTATGGTACGGTTTTATTTAGACGGAGACAGTGCACAACATTACATTGACCTTAACCCTTTAAACCAGGGGTGTCCAAACTTTTTTCACCAAAGGCACATACTGAAACGTATTTGAAGCGAGTCAAATTGTGCATTTAACACAGGTTTGACAGAGACATTGTACCGTTAATAAGACTTGAAAGATAAGTTTAAGGTCTGTGTCACAATGCAATGTGATCTTATTCAGGTTATAGAGTAAGACTCAGTTTAGAGTAAAAAATACTTCCTGATCAATTGGGCCAGTTTAGGAGGAGACGTGATGGCCAACAAAAATTGGTCTGAGGGCTGCATTTGGCCCCTGGGCCGTAGTTTGGACTGAGCACACTATAGATTAGTATAGCACGCCTAGACTTTTATTCTTTTTGTAGCCATAAAAATCATGTTAAAGGCAGTATCAAAATGTACTTCAGTTTTTCACACAACTACCTCTATTTTACATATCCATCCTTATTTTTTCTTTGACGCATTGAATAACTGACTGGGAGAATCCCGGCGGCACCTGCGCTCTGATTGTCATCTTCGAGGGACAATGTAAGCAGCTTACCAGGAAAATGACAGGAAAGTATATCGAGCCCCATACCTCTGTGCTAAGACGCCGTTTGAATTTACATGATAGTACAATTGGTTGCGAAGTTACGGTAATGGAAAGTCCACAACCGCGAGTCTATCAGCGACGCTAGCATCCGACACTATAGAGTAAAAAAAAACAGGAAAGATGTTTGGTGCCAGGTTATAGCAAAAATAAATTTTTGTAAAAACATTCAGTTCACACACACACATATACACAACCATACCAATTTATTCACACACACGCACACAATCACTCAGTTTCAGATACACAAATACTCTTTCTTTCATACACATTCACTAATTGGTGCAAACTTGCTGTGATATTAGCCATTTCTTTGTCAGATGTGCAAACTTTTGAAAACTTGTGCATGTTATAATCTCATTTGGCAAACTAGTTTAGCTTTTGAGATGTGACGAGATCAAACTTGGACAGGCTGGCGCGGCGCTAGGGCAGAAAAATGTATGTTTTAATTTGTGAATGGCCCCCAGGTTACTTTTGTATCGAAAAAGTTGGGTTCCGAGTTCAAAACGCCAAGAATTGTTAAAAGTGTCATTATTTCTCTCACTTTCGCTACGTGAGGCTAAACATAATTTACAGGTTGACCTCAGTATTAATTGGAAACACTGTGCTTTCTGACAGCTACTTTGTTTAATTTCGCAGTTTTAATGTAGTCATTCTTCAGTCCCCATCCACGCACTCCGCTGTTTGCCTTGGGATCGATGTGCAGCGGTGATGAAAATCAATGGGTCGCATACACGTGCACCCCCCAGCAGAGAGGGGGCAGTGCGTTGTAATGAGTTTATTGATACATACCTGGAGTGGCTCTTTACGGGGTCTTGTGGAGTCAGAGTTCCTTTTATTGAAGCGTTCTGACAGCGGCGCCGTATCGATTCATAAGTGTAAAGAGCCTCAGTGCACAGAGATTGTGGTGGTGGTAGAGCAAAGGTGGTCAGAGCTTAAAAAAAACGTGCGTTAGCTTCACTTGTAGTTGGCAAAGATCACTGCTATAGACAAAATGCATGGGTCAGGTACACAGGGATACCTAATAGTTTTGAGAACTTTTGCCACGTGGCCTTTTTAGACGACCGAGAACTTAAGTTTAGGTTTGAAGACCTGTGTAAAGACCTACATATTGTGCTTCTACTTTATATTTACTCATCCTAACTTATTAAATGTGGCCTAAGTAACTTTTCTACCACCGTTTATCTCCATGGATGTTATTGCTTCACCTGGAATATTCCAAACTATGACATTAAACTGTTCTGATCTATGATGAGGCAATCCAACTTCCAGGAATTTTTCCAGGTATTTTTTTCCAATAACAACAGCTGTACTTGGATAAATGCAAGATATATACTAAATACCCTGCTAAACATTACATGAAAAGTAATTCTATGATAATAATGCAGTTATAGAAGTAATACTGTCTCCATGGAAACAAGCAAGTGGTAGACGCACGAGAAAAGTTACATTTTGCACCTTTTTAATGCAAGAATTCAACAGAGAATTCAAAGGTTGGACATCCTAACTTATTAAATGTGGCCTAAGTAACTTTTCTACCACCGTTTATCTCCATGAATGTTATTGCTTCACCTGGAATATTCCAAAGTATGACATTAAACTGATCTCGTAGACAAGCAGATTATGACAACTGGCCAAGGTACAAGTCTGATCTATGACAAGGCAAGCCCACTTCCAGGAATAATATGTTTTTCCAGGTATTTTTTTGCAATAACCACAGCTGCACTTGCAAGATGTAAATGCAAGATATATACTAAATACCCTGCTAAACATTACAGGAAAAGTAATATTATGAAAATAATGTGGTTATAGAAGTAATCGTATCTCCATGGAAACAAACACATGGTAGAAGAGTTACATTATGCACCTTTTAATGCAAGAATTCAACAGAGAATTCAAAGGTTGGACAGTGCCGTTGTGTCTATGAGCAAAGCAGAAAACAATAACTATTCATGGATCCTGTTATATGCAACGTCTTGAACAATCAAAAGATATGAGGTGTTTTTAAAATTGTTACGGTCTTATCTTTTTTTTTTTTTTTGTCATTCTGAAAACTCCTCCAAACTCCACAAATGCAAATCTATTCTTTCTTTCCTCGAGTCAAAACCCTCGCTCCTGCTCTGTATTCTCTGCTTGTGTGTTTCCCATAAACTAATTTCCATGTCTGTAAATGTCACATATTTTAAAAGGTCTTCCAAATAGACTTTTTTTTTTTTTTTTAGCACACCAATGCTCCGATCCGCCCTGACTCCTTTGGGACCTGTAGCGAACGTCCATACAAATATCTTCAAGAGTTCTCAAACAATAACGTATCACTGGGACTGTCACCAGAGCAAGTTCCCATGAGTTTGTATTGTGCTCTTTTGCGCTATGCTAGGCCAGTTAACAAAAAAAGTACACAATGACATTATAAAGTATGGCCCAGGGTATGCGCAGATGTGATACTTGCAACCGCGCATGCACCACAAATCCAAAATGGCCGCCGGTAGAGGACAAGCTTTGGGCAGAGGTCAGTAATGCATATGTTAAGTAAGTTATTGATTGCAGATACATGAAAAGACGTTTTTGTTTGCTAAAGTTTGGTTTATATATTCTGACAACTAATAGTTAGCACACTGGCTAGCATGCTGTATATTTTTATGCGTATGTACAGTAGTGCAGGCTGCGTTTCTATGACCTGAGACCTTCACGATATCCAAATCCATAAATATAAGTTGTATCAGAGAAACTAGAACATCTTTGTGGACTTTTATATTCATGTTTTTAAAAATCTGACATCGCAAGCTAACGTTTTGTTGTATCTAATTGCATTGTTTTCTCACGCCGCTTTAAAATTTCCCAAAATAAATCCACGCTTATTAAAACCAAACTGATCTTTTTATGATTAAAGATATGCCATTCAGTGACCTTTCGATAAGTGAATTTTGTTGTTTCGATTTTAAATTAGGCAGTAGACATTAGCATCCAGAACATTCAGTACGAAACCTTTCAAAATGAGTGAAGGATTAGCCTATTAGCCTTAAGCAACCGGACAGCTGGAATGGCTTAGTCCAGTATTGATTAAATTAGAGCTGCAAACTGGCAATCATTTGAAACAAGAAACGTGGGACCTATGTGCGTTTTATTTTATAGGCTCATTTTTATTTTGGATTTTAAAGTAGCTATATTACGCTAATTTTTGATTTGTTATAATGTTGTTTCATCATCAAAACACATCTGGATTTGTTTTGGTTTTTTTGTTCCATTCACACGTTTAACACACAGAACCTGTATATCTCCTGTAGAGGTTTTCTCTCAAACAGAAAACACTCTCCTCCACCTTGTGATGTCATCATGTGCTAATACAGGAAGTGCTGCACTGTGTTTTTAAACTCTACACACCTTCACTAGAATCATTTGGATAATTTGCATGGAGCAGCCAAATTTTGAAGCTACAGCTATTGTTTTAGCCATGTTGAAACTTCTTCCTCGGAGCAACATATATTGTCGACTTTGGCCATGTCCCAGTTCGACGGTTGCACACTTCGTCGGGTGCATTTGAAGGGCATTTACGTAACTTCGGGCGCAACAAGGCCTGTCCCATTTCAATGCAATGGAGATGGGCTGTGAACGACGCATGCATCCGAGCACAGTCCACGCACTGTTATAATCTAAAGCTGCGCGTGACTTCCTCTACGCGAGAAACAAGGTATATTGTCTTACAGTTATGTGATACTAGCTACAATTGAGGAAAAAACAATCACTTTGAGCGTTATATTTACCTATTGATATTCAAAGGTAGAGATTAATTCCTTCATTCAATCTAAACAGAAATAAACAGCTGCGACGGTGATACCTTGACTCTTCTTCTATGAAATTATAAAGAATTAAAAATAAAACTAATTATTTCAGTATCAGTTTTACAGCTTTAGGTCCTGAGTCAGCAGCCGTCACAGTTGCTAGGCGATGCGACGTAACGTAACAGACAGAGGTTGAAGTACGCTCCATGGCGTAGCAACACAGCCTTTGTGGCCGACGGAGGCTACACGGAGGAATACTCTTTGTCATCCTTGTACTTCGAATGGTACTTCGACCGGTACTTCGAACGGTACTTCGAACGGTACTTCGAACGGTACTTTGATGTGTGCAACCGTCAAATTGGGACACAACCTTTGTCCATCCAACCCATCTTTAAAAAGGCAACAACTTAAGGTTATGCTAGTGTATTGTAGACCGCTTAAAAATAAATGTTAATTTTACAACTACCACTTGATGACATCATAAGCATTCTGAGCTTCGGAGATGTAGACAGTCTAATAATGCAGGGTTATTCAAACATGAATGAAACAAAAAAACAACAACTCTGGGGATGTTTTTGGATGAGGTAACAACATTCTGCCGTGGCTTAGTTTTCAATTTTGCGTAAGGGTTTGCTTTGGGTTTGCTTTAAGTTCGCTTTAAGTTGTCAAAAGCGTACTCCGACTCTTCAAAAGGCAAACTCGTCTTTGTTGTCGAAACTGACCCAAGTTAAGTGACGCAATGAAAGCCGAGCGTTTTAAGTCTGTGTCTGTAGGGAGCGGTGGGATCATTTTAGATGTTTGGCCTTTAAAGTGTATCCAAACGTCTTTTTGTCTGTGTGTCAGTTTTTCACAAAGGTCATGGCGTCTTTATTGTATTGCATAAGATCGATCTTTGGGCTCGTCTTCTGCCTTTGAGACGTGTGCACAGATGCTTTGGGTTTTTGGATGGGTTTGAACTTTTCTGTCACGTAGCGGTTTTGTTGTCTTTTTTGTCTCCTGAGCTCGTCTCTCTCCATCGCTCTGTCTTTCTATATATCCTTCTCTTCCGCTCTTTCCCTCTTTCCCGCTGCTATAAATACAACTCCAGCTGAACTCCGATGCAGCAAGAGTCGACACCTGCCACAGCGAGGCACTGACAAAGTTAATAACTGTCATATTGTTGGTTAGATTCAATGTGTGATCGTGGTTTTAGGGGATATTTTGAAGATAATATCGTTGGTTATAATCATTTTGTATATTATCTTGGTTTTTGGTTCATTCTTGATGTCTAAAAGTCATGATTGTAAAAGTTTTGATGACAAATGGCAACAGTAGCTCAGTCGGTAGAGCATTTGTCCACTGAGTCGACAGGTTGGCGGTCCGATTCCAGCTCCCACAGATGAATACTGTCATTGTGCCCTTAGGAACGACATTTAACTCACCTTTTTCCCTGTGTCTGCTTATACTGGTGCGCAAATTGTTGAGCGGTTCCTTGATGTAAAGTGCTTTGAGTGCATTTACCTTTTACCTTACGACCAAAATGAAGGACTCAGAATATACGCCGTCATCATTATGTATTGATTTTATAATTGCTCTAATGCCTCGTGTGCGTAATATTTTCTTACTTACTCACTTACAAACATTATCGATTAACAGAAAGTACTGCAGAAACTATTTACATGGCTTGGGAATATTAACCATTTGAACAATAAAGTTGCAAAAACAGGAATTGGGGCATGTGCCAAGTTGTTAGAAAGCGACTTAAGAAGGTTTCCAATGATCTTCTTCGTTATGTTTCGTATTTTCTGGACTATACGTCGCTCTGGAGTATAAGCCCCACCAGCGAAAAAATGCGTACTTATAAAGAAAAAAACATATATAACTCATATTTTGGGGAAATTTATATTACAAAATTCGAGACCAAGAACAGACATTTTATCGTTAAAGGCAAGTTTATAATAAAAATAACAAAATAGAGAACAACAGGCTGAATAGCAGAACAGCAGGATAACTTAACACATGGACAACGGACTGTCTGGTATGTTTATGTAAGATATTAACAGTTCAACAATCTAACAAGTTTACTCTCGATCTCACTCCAAATCACAAAATCCATTGAATTCTTCGTCCTCGGTGTCGATTGTGAACAACTCCGTCAACTTCGGAAGTCGATGGCTGTGCGCAGTATTCAGTGTGACAATAATGAAGATGTGAAGTTATATATTTTAATAATTTCACATATAAGTCGCATCTGAGTATAAGTCGCACCCCCGGACAAACTATGAAAAAAGTGTGACAGAAAATACAGTACTACAAAGCCGAGCAATTCAAATTAAGCTAAACCCCTGCCTGATTAGCTGCGTAGAGAAAGTATTTTGGACATCAGTATGATCACAGTGAGTTTGGTGAAAGTTTATGGACTTTAAAACCGTGGAAGAGCTTCAGGGATTACCAAAACATGACTTACAACGACGACTCGGACAAGACGTATTTGAATCGATCACAGAAACAGGCAAAAATGAAGCAAAACACAATGCCAGGCATGTTTTTTTTAAGGTGGAAACAACACGTAAACATGATTAAGAGCTCAAAAAGTTGATCTGGAATGAAATTGTAAACCCCGACCCAATGCACCATATTGATCTCTCAAAAGTAGCGTGCCCTATTTGCTGAATTGTTGAACTGTTAACTGTTGACTGTTGCATTTTGCGGGACTGAAGGAGTTGTCTTACCATCTCTGACAGCTTTTAAAATCTTGTTTCTTAAGGGGGAAAAACAAGAAAGACAGAAAGCCAACTTGGATTTCACACAGCATTTTTAATAGGTAAAAAGTAGGTCTGTATTCGCTGCACTTTGATTCTACTATTGGGCACATTTAACTTGCCGTTTGAGAAGAATCCATTGAACTAGCATGATCAGTGCTAGGCTTTATGCTATAGAATGCGTTTGCTAAATGAGATGGGAGGGGATAGACCTCCTTTCACGTTTTGACATATTATATTTGATAAAGAATTCATAGACTAGCCTCCACGTGTCGCTCTCGGGGCTAGCTGAGCGTGCGTGCGATGTGGCTTGCATGTATTTTGCATGTGGGACCTCCCTTTGTTGGGACAGTATGTAAGTATGCATGTGCGCAGCGTATCTGAAGGGCCGCAGACAAACATAAAAAATGCACAGAGTGAATTACGAATGAGGCGGGAGACCCTAGCTAGTGTTTCTTTTGGCACACTGCGAATGTTATCGGCAGAAAGCTAGCCATTTGTTACAGTTTTCTTGTTTTAACACTCACGGTTTGCAATAGGGTTGTCAGAAGTATCAAAAATCTGATGCTATTTGATGCTCAATTCAATGTATTTTTGTAAAACCCAAAATCAAAACAGCAGTCACCACTTAGGGCTGAACATGAGAAATTATTTAACCAACAGAAAGTTAGAAAATCAACAATGAAAGAGAAACAGAGAAGCAAATTAATCAACAGAAAACAAGCAAATGGAGAACTGTCCCAGAACATCCCGTGTCCTTAGGCCCTTCTTCTCAGCGAGGAAAAACAGTGGGGAAAAAGACAAAACCTTGAGGAGAACCACGGTGAAGGAGAGATCTACTCCCATGCACGGACAAGCTGCAGATGTGTCCAGGACTCATGTGTTCAAAGTTCAAAGTGTGCGTTTAATTATCATCGTGGTATCGGAATCGGGTTTGAAACGTCAGCATCGTGACAACACTAGTTTGTAATATCTATAATAATAAGGAAGTGCTAGATCAGTAATGTAGTAGCCTTGTTTCTCATGTTTTTGTAACCCGGTCTATTCCCTAATGGCTCCGCTAAGTTATTCTGTAGGAAAGAGGCCTATAGAACATGCCAAGTCCTCCATGAGAATCGTGTGCTTTTGTTGAACCCGTGTGACTTTAGTTTATGTCGACACTTTGAGGACAGCATACACGAGTAACCCCGCTACTTCAGACTCGATTACAGAAAGCGAAGTTTCATAATGGGCTCTTCAGTGAGTTTGAATTTTAGATTAACTTTTCATCTAATCTACATTTAAAGATCATATATTATGCAGCACAGGGACTTTTTAAAGTACGGCTTGGCGTGGCTTTGTGCTTGAAAAAAGTGAGTAAGTAAATGTGTGGGAAACAGTAGGATATAATTTTGCTCTAATTTGTTTGATTGTTCTTAGAGGAGGACACACAGATAGACATTAAGCAGCTAAAATATGTCGAAAAACAATAGTTGCTTGTTATTAGAAACGCATTTTACATTTGTGGTAGTAAATTTAAGTGCAGTGACAGTGTATGCAGTGTAATACCAACTTTTTTAACGCTAATCTAGAGACGTTTTTATTCAGAAAAGCTTACTGTTACTTGTTTTTTTAGCATTTAGCGATTAGTATTTATTTAGTTTTAAGTTCTTGTTTTATTATAGTACTCTGAGATTCTATGGAATGACGAGTGCATTATAAATAAAATGTATTATTCTTGTTATTATTATGACATTAACAGGTAGAACAGAGCGTTTTGAGCGACTGAGAAGAAGACAGACTACTCAAAATATTCAATTCTTTTAGGAAAATGTTGTTAAAATGTACTATAATCACAACCGAACCTGGATACCAGATAGAGGACACATACAAGGTTTTCTCGTTCTCAGTGTAAGGACAGGTCTCAGAACCTCCAGAATTCACTCACCGAGCTGCAGAGGTTGCACTAGCACTGATTAATGGGCTCGACACACGGGGAGCGACGTCGCTCGCCCTCCATTTATTTTCAATGGTCTCTGTGCGACACTGCGAAAATCGCTCGTCTCTCTCACCTCCGCGACAAGCGAAAGTCGTGCACGTGAAAACCTCGCGCTCGTGCATGTCGACGTGCACACGCGGGCCTGCGACGCGACTAATGAAAGTTGAAAAATGTTCTACTTTTATCGCTGTCGCTGCACAACAGCCAATCAGCGAGAGTTTGATTGACGAGCCAATGCACTGTCCACTTCAGAAACATCATGGAGGAGAAAATTAGACTCACGGTGTCGGATTTCCCAATTCTTTTTGACATCTCAAAGAGACTACAGCAGCTGCCTGGGAACTCGCTTTGTTTGAGTGCAACCAATTGTAATATTTTAGTCAAATGAAGCAAAACTTTACGAGATTTCATTTTAGCGTCTTTTTCCCATTTACTGCTATTAACCTCAAAATTCCCTCCAAATAAACAGCCAATCAGACGTGTAGGAGGCTCGCGATCTGCTCTGGAACAGAGCGCGATGTGACAAGCTGCCGCTAGTCGCTGCAGTTTGTCTCTGCCCGTGTGTTCGATTTTAAAGCCTCTACGATGAGTGTCGCTGCACGCTGTCGTTAGTCGCTCCCCGTGTGTCGAACCCATAATGCTTAAATACAGGTGCTGGGGTTTAGCAAGTGAGGATTGAAATCAGAAAAATGTCTTTTAGGTTTAAACCAACTGGATTTTTGTCAACCTAAATGAAAGACTCATGTGAGACTCATTCTGCTTTCTGATTGGATAATGATCTTGCAAACCCGAACACCAAATTATAACAAAAACAACTCGAGATCCTAACAGTTAGCTCATGTTTATAAAATTTCAAATCCAAATCTCACACGCAGTTTCTTTTATCCGCCCACAAATCGTGTACCTCTGCTCTACATGCATTCAGCGTAAACTGTCTAAAAAACAATAGATTTACCCACAAACTTCATCTCATCATTCTGAAAATCTCACACCGCTTCCTGCTTTCTGACTCATTTGGCACAACCTCTCGTCAAGATGGAAGTAAGTGGCAGAACTTACATAACTGCCAAGCAACTAACTCTAATGAGAACACAGCCACAGTCCAAACAGTGCGTACTGGCGGGTGCGGGCATGTGTGCGTGGGCGTGCCGCTTAGCTCCCAGCCTTTGTTACATTCATACTTCTCCGTTAGCTGGTCCCGTTTCTCATTTCTACTCAACTGTTGATTTGGATAGAGGAAATGAGCAACCAAGTGTTCTTTTTAATGCACAAAAAACGGCATAGCAACAGTGGCGAGGACGAAGTTATAAACGGACGTCTTATTATTGGAAGATTGGTAGTTTGTTCCCAATGCTGATTCACGGATATATTGTCACTGTGTTCCTGGGCGAGAGTTGATTGTCAGTATTGATAATTTGCAGTGACATCATGCTGGGGGAACTGCATGTACGTCTATGGAGAAATGTTCAGCAGTTACCGTGGTGACGCAACGCAAACACCGCAGAAAAAAAAGTCTCAAAAACTGGAGAAAAAATACAAAATGAGTTTAAACAGCTGATTCTCAGGAGTCTGCGATCAATACCGGTGTTCAGTGCTAATGCTAATGCTAATGCTTGCAAGCTATGCTATTTGAAAGGGACTTGTCTAACACCTCAAATCAGCTCGCCTGTTGTAATACTTCAATTTTTTTATGGTCAGATTGTGTTAAAACGAAGCTCTTGAGGACTCGCCAAACAGAGCGTCAGACAGAGCAGTGCCTCTAGTTAGCTTTATCCCTGCACAGAACGTTAATGACATCAGCTGCGAAGTATCAGCTGCACAACTCAACTCTACACTGTTCTGGAGAAAGTAACCCATCATTTTCCTGCAAATGGCGAAATAGTGAAATGCAACAACAATTTAGTGTCCACAGTGTCCAAAAAAGCCAAGTGTTTGCGATGGCAGGGAAGTGGGAGAGAGACGAGGAGGGTGAGTGCGCGAGAGGGAGCGCAGACTGCAGAGGTGTGAGGAGACAACTCAGTATGAGGCCTGCTGCTAATGAGCGCTTTTGTTTGAGCTGTTAAACTGTAAACAGGCCAGGCACAAAGAGAACTCTGTGCACAGCCTGCTAGTCTTTTCACCAGGATGCTAAGCTACAGTGTGTGCAACTTCGCTACATAGGTGAGTGTGTAGAATTACTTGGATGAAAAGATAAGTGAGCTACCTAAAGCTAAAGAGGAGGTGCCATCATTTATCTTAACACAATGTAGACGTTTAAAGGCGCTTTACCTGGCGTTTACGGTCTTAAAAAGGTGAAAAACAGAACTATTTCCAAAGTTATTCCTCATTTACCTTATGTATTCAGTCATTTGCACAGCTTTAGAACAGCTTTTTTCAGACGGCAAAGCAAAAAACAGTCAATCTGCTCCTCTGCCTTATTTCACTATTGCAACACAGACCTCAATCTATGATGTGATAATTAACCATTATAGAATACTAATAGTTCTGTCTGTGTGCCCCAGGGCAGCTATGGTTAAAGATGAATCCAGCTGCTTTCAACTTAAGGGTGACTGAATGATGAATTTAAAATGTGATTAGCTTATATAATACTTTTGTCACACAATACAGACATAAACATAAAGGACTATTTAACAAAGACCATGTTATGCTCACATTATAACATCACTGAGTTTATAGATTAAGCTCCTCATTTGTCTTAAGGATAGACGGATGTATGAAGGATTGTCTCAGCCTGACCTAAATCAGGGCACACACCTGGATGGTAACCGCACATATTCTGTTTTTACGACACGGCTTGGATCAGAAATTATGTTCTTGGCAATTGTGTGTCTGTCTGGCCCATAAAATTGAACATTTTTTAATCAAAAGTCTCACTTAAGACACTGTAATTGTTCAGTATTACTAAGAAGGTGTTTGGTGTTCCTCAAGGGTCAATATTAGGGCCACTGCAGTGACGCTAATACTGATCCTTTACATCAGCACCTTTGTTGTTAACTTGTGAATCACTTTTGTGCACGAAAGATGGTGAAATGCCTTACCCGAGGAAACACACAACAGAACACAGTGATGTAGTTAACTATCATAATAAACTGCTAAGTGATTAGATAAAAGAAAGCAAACCATCATAATTAGCTATTTGGAATTCTGAGTCCTGCTAAAACAATTAAGAGACAATTCACCAACAACCATTTCAGTTGGACCCTCAAACGTGTGCGGTTTATTTATCCAGTCTGCAGAAAAGCTAAAACACTTAGCTCACATAAGCAGTAAATCCATCATATTCTCCAGATCCAGCTAGCGTGTCTGCTAACCTCTGTAGCCTCTCCATTATTCGTAATCGCGAGCTTCCCCAGTCTAAACACTGGGACGAGATTGGATGTGATTGCTGCGTGTTTTGGATCTACAATGGGGCTTTAAGAAGTGAAGCTGTGGTTTTCTGCTAAAGCCATCACCGTGGGCTAGCATGTTGGCAAGACGCTACTAGCTAACCTGATACGTCCATGGTGCAATTCAGACCACGACTCGGCTGCAGAGTGCCAGACCGCTCCAGGAAGCACGCTTGCCGTCTCCCCACTGTCAGCGTTGCAGTGTTCAGAGCATGGATATGAATATTATTAAGACAGATTGCATATGAATAAAGTGTGTCTTCTTGTGTGGCGCTCTACCTGATTTTTACTGTCTAAAAATGTGAAAATAACATTAATAGTTCATTTTAAATCGTCTGCAGTGGTTCAAAGTTATTCCTCGCTTTACCTTATGCATTCTGAGCATCCTACATATTCACTACGATGAGTTTATAAGCACTTTTCAGGACTTTCAAAGGCCAGGGCGGCGCAGTCGTGGTAATTCTAACAGCTAGCATGCTAAATACGCCCTTCCTGATTCTCTTACACTTTATAATTAGATGCAGACAACACACAAAGGACTCATTTTGATTCATGAGCTGCTTATAGAATATATATGTTCTGGGACAACTGCTTTAATTACTCTACACCACCACTCATTCAACTCTCACAAAGTGTTAAGTCACAAAAAACAAACCTAGGTAAAAACCTTACTTTTATTTCGTAAAAATGTTTGTTAGCTCTCGTCCCCTTGCCAACATCTGACTAAAGTATGTCTATTACTGGGTTTCAAATGACATCACTACATTCCATAGGCCAATAATATTTAATACAGATGGGTGGGCGGGTGGGGGTGGTTGGGGGAGTATTTAATCAAATACAGTACAATATAATGAACAGGAAATACTGGCCCTTGCCCCCCGTCTGGGAGTATGATGATATGACATGAAAAAAAAAATAGACAGTCCATTGGACATTGGCAATAACTATTATAGTTCGGTACAGTACAAGGCAACACAGGTTTATTTGTGTATTGCAGTTTGTACACAAGGTAATTCAAAGTGTTTTACAGGATGAAAAAGACATTAAAATCACAGTACAACAAATTTAAATGTAAATAATCACAAATAATCATTATAAAATTATACTCCTTCTCCTCCTCCTTCTTTTCTTCTCCTTCTTCTCCTCCTCCTTCTTCTTTTTCTCCTTATCCTTCTCCTTCTTTGTCTTCTTCTCCTCCTCCTTCTTCTCCTTCCTCTTCTTCTCCTCTTTCTCCCCCTCCTTCTTCTTCTCCTTCTTTTTCTTCTTCTCCTCCTCTTCTTCTCCTTGTCCTTCTTCTTCTCCTCCTTCTTCTACTTCTCCTTCTTCTCTTCCTCCTGCTTCTCCTTCTCCTTCTTCTCCTTCTTGTTCTACTTCTCCTCCTTCTTCTCCTTCTTTTTCTCCTTCTCCTCCTCTTCTTCTTCTTGTCCTTCTCCTTCTTCTTCTCCTCCTTCTTCTACTTCTTCTCCTTCTTCTATTTCTCCTCCTCCTGCTTCTTCTCCTCCTCCTCCTTCTTCTTCTCCTTCTTGTTCTACTTCTCCTCCTCCTTCTTCTCCTGCTCCGTCTCCTGCTCCTTCTTCTTCTCCTTCTTCTACTTCTCCTCCTCCTCCTTTAACCTTGCTGCTATTACTTCTTCTGCTAATATCACTCCTCTTATTCTACTCTACTACAGCTTCTACTATCACTATTACTCCATTCTTTGACATTGTAACCAGTACACTCAAGTTTACATTCACTCTCTTTCTTCTACATTTGTAATAGTTTTTCTTTTTGTATTAACGATCTAAAAATGGAGAACAATTAGCGCGGATGAAAGCGAGACGGTTAATTACTTGATTCACATTAACGTTTTAAAAGCGGATATTATGAAAAGCAGAGCACAGTGAAGTTGTTGGCAGCCTGTCTGTCTGATTGGATGATTAGCGCTGTTAGCTAGGTGGCTGTTACGCTCTGAATAATTGTCGGGGTCAAACTTGGAGACGTCTGCAGCTTTGGAGAATCCTCATTCCCTCCTCAAAGAACTTCATTGATCTCGTATTAAGCGTTTTCAGCAGTTTGGACGGTGTTCGCCTCATGTTTCATGTCATTATTCAGGTGTTTCAGACGTGCATGGAGTCGCCAAGGCTAATTGTAAGAGTAAAAAAATAATATATTACTCAAGTAGAACTGCAAAGTAATGATCCAAGAAAATACTCAAGTAAGAGTAAAAAGTATTTTATTTATTTATTTGGTTGGGACATTGCGTGTTAATGAACAGACATGATTCAAAGGCTAATTTCCATCTGTTGTCCCAAGGGCTCGGTTCACAATAAGAATAAAAACTGCACATTCGACTCATTGCACAGTTCCCATAATTGCACATTCGACTCATTGCACATCCCACACACTGCACATCATTGCACATTCCACATATTGCACAGTTCCCATTATTGCACCATCCTAAATTATGAACATTCCACTAACTGCACAGTTCCCATAATTGCACATTACATTTATTCCACAGTTCCCAGTTGCACATTCCACACATTGCACATTACACTCATTGCACAGTACACTTATTGCAGAGTTCCCATAGTTGCACATTCCACACATTGCACATTACTCATTGCACATTACACTCATTGCACAGAACACTTATTGCACAGTTCCCATAGGTGCACATTCCACACATTGCACATCCACATATTGTACATTACAGACATTGCACAGTTCCCATTATTGCACCATCCTAAATATTGCATATTCCACTAACTGCACAGTTCCCATAATTGACATTACATTTATTCCATGGTTCCCAGTTGCACATTCCACATATTGCACATTACAGACATTGCACAGTACACTTATTGCACAGTACCCATAGTTGCACATTCAACTCATTGCACCATCCTAAATTATGCACATTCCACTAACTACACAGTTCCCATAATTGCACATTACATTTATTGCACAGTTCCTATAGTTGCACATTCCACTCATTGCACATCCACATATTGCACAGTTCCTATAGTTGCACATTCCACTCATTGCACATCCACATATTGCACATTACAGACATTGCACAGTTCCCATTTTTGCACCATCCTAAATATTGCATATTCCACTAACTGCACAGTTCCCATAATTGACATTACATTTATTCCATGGTTCCCAGTTGCACATTCCACATATTGCACATTACAGACATTGCACAGTACACTTATTGCACAGTACCCATAGTTGCACATTCAACTCATTGCACCATCCTAAATTATGCACATTCCACTAACTACACAGTTCCCATAATTGCACATTACATTTATTGCACAGTTCCTATAGTTGCACATTCCACTCATTGCACATCCACATATTGCACATTACAGACATTGCACAGTTCCCATTTTTGCACCATCCTAAATATTGCACATTCCACTCATTCACACTTACATTTTATTCCCACCCCCTCCATATTTTGCTCAAACATGTAAAATATGTCTCTATAGAAAACTTAATTGATTTGACCATAACCGGTTTTTCATTTAAGCTTTAAAAGAACTATACACGTGGGACATTTGAGTAAAGTGACCTATAGTGTAACTGTTGGAACGTAACATCTGATTTATAATTTAACGTTAATGTAATTGCAAGGATAAAAACATGAATTACTGCACAAAATGTAGTATTTTCAAAGGATAGACACAAAATGCAAATGTTCAAATCAGTGAATATTCAGTGGGAAGAGTCACCAAAACTTTTAGTCAAGTAAGAGTACTGTTACTTCAATAAAAATATTACTCAAGTAGGAGTGAAAGGAGTATGCTGCTAGAAAAGTACTCAAGTAAATGTCACTGAGTACTACAGTTCTCCGGGTTCTATAACATAAATTAAATACAATAAAATAAGGGCTGGGCAAACAGAACATTTCAAGCCCATAAAAAGCAAACTGTATTTATTTTCAATTTTCAAGAAACAATAAAAATCAAATTGAACATTTTGATGAGTTAATATGAGGTTTATATGAGCCATATTGCCCAGCTCAACAAAGCAATTCAGCGTGATGACTGCCAACAGACGCATAAAGACTCGCCCTCCACTGGCACGCTGACCCGAGCCTACAGCAGCGAGCTTTACAAGGAACTAACGTGGATTTTTGAGCTAAAAATGAGCTGTTTCAAGATTACACACTGGATTATTTGAGTATTTGTAAGCGAAATAAACCACAATAAACTCCAGAGATGTTTTTGATGAGGAAACGTCGTTAAAAGTTGGCTACGAAAACCAAAACAAACGAGCGTACATGACCGTTTTTGATACCCGCCTTGATCTCAGTACACAGTTCCTCTTTCTTTTTCCTGGCCTTCTCACCTCTCCCCCAGTATATGTGTCGTTCCGTGAGATCCCAGCGAGTTTGTGTAGGAATCACTCCAGGTTTTTCCCCAGATTTTTCTCATTAGACGAGTGTGGAAGCCCAGAGCTGTAACACAGAGAGAAAGAGAAGAGAGCGAGCAGAAGAGAAGCCAGAGTGGGTGGGGGTGAGGCGTCTGTATGTACTTTATCTTACGCAGCAGATTTCCATCAGCCCGGACCCGAATGGACTTATCTCCGGGTGACTGTAGCTCGGTCGCATCTGGCCCGTGTCACACTATTCCGCTGTACCCGCTTTTATCTGCACTGACTCAGCTTGATCGGTGTGTGTATACAAGTGGTTTCTGCTTGAATATGGACTGAAAGAGTATAAAACCGTTTATTGCGAAGTCCGTTGTCCCTCGCCAGGTTGACGAACTTCGACAGCCGTCTCTCGGAAGCGAAGTCTCCTTACCGAGTGGCTCTTTGACTCCGTGGTGACAGTTCGAAAGTCCGTGTCCATCGCCAACTTCTGCCTGTGTTCGGCGTGATTCACGGGGTCGTCACGCTAAACCAAAAGGGTCCAACTTCCAACTAGGTCCCTCGTTGCAAATCGTAAACAAAAGGGAATGCGCTCATGTGAGTCCTAATCAGAGGCAGCCACTGGAGCTGTCAAATAGATTTAACATTCGAGACCTGAATGGGTTTCCATGTTTATCAAGTTACGACGAGTTACCATCGCTTCGTAGATCCTCACGGGACATCGCAGCAGCGCCCACCGCGTTACGGCAACAAAACTGGAGTGATTTTAATGTCCGTAAGGATGCTACAAAATGTGGAAAAGACACGAAAAAGTCCCTACCGCGATCAGCTGGGCCTCAGTTGGTTGAATAAGTCCTGCCCCTAGCCTGTCATCGGTTCATTCCACTACTAATACTAAAAAAAGTTAAATTCACAGGATAGAAGTGAACCTTTCCTGGAGAACTTTAGAATGTTCTTGAGCTGGATCATAAGTGTAAGACCCACATAGACTGACATCTGTCCATGGACCACTATGGATCCACCTCGACGAATGAAGGATTACACAACGCCACACAAAGGGTTTTTTATTATCGTCCTGGTATTGGAATCTGTTTTGTGTAGCGAGTCTATTTCAAATCGAGTTGTTTGAATGTTATTATCGTGACAACACTAGTCTAATGCTATAGTAACGCAATGGAGAAGCCTTGACCCACCAACCGGACTGTAGCAGGGTTTAGAACGAGGTTTAGTCTTTTTTAATCTTAAGAATATTTGCCCCATGCTCTTTGGAACTTACATTTTTGAGCTTTTAACCACATTATGTGCCGTACTTGTATTTGAGTGAATTATTTAAGTCGTGCACGTAGTCTCCTCCTCCACAGACAGAGAAAAGGCCGTGCGTTTATAAGATATAACTTTTCAGGTCAAGAACCCTCCACTTGGTTGTCTCCATGGAGTTGCTTTGTCAGGAATATTCCACTGTATGGATTTATCTTCTGTCTCAGTGGAGATACACAGGTGACACTACCGAGCCGAGTGTTTTAAGCAATGAAAACACTCAACTGAATACATGTTTAATGCCATACTGTGTACCATTCAAGGCAAAGCATCTCTGTGGAGACAAGCAGGCATGTTACACTGTGCACGTTTAATTACTTTTACGTGTTTTGCGTACATATACATAATGCAAACACTGTATATAAGATGGAATCAGATAAACGTAAGTGCGTATTTTAGGTGTGAGTGGGGCTTCTTTTCATATCCCAGTGTTTGTTCTTCGCCGCAGACCCGCTGTCCGCTGATTTAATTGCCACATTAAGTTGTCATCACGGCTCCGCTCTTTCCCAGGAACTCTGTTAGTAAGAGCAGCTCCCGTACAGGTATGCAGCGTGCGGAAGGATTACCCTTTTTAGGCTGTGATGCTCTTAACTGGGCACTCGGGTGGCGGAGATACACACCAGACTAACTCCAAGGCCTTATACACACACACACACACACACATACATGTACACATAACCTGCTCATGGGACAAGTGTCAAATCAGCACTAGAAGGGATTGTGGTTATTCGGTTTGATATTATGTCGAGTAATACTCCTTTGAACTGCTTTTGAATACTTCAGCATGCAGTATGAAGTCAGCCTATAATACTTAATACTGCATATGCAAGAAAAACACACACCGTGAAATGAAACAGGCCAGAAACAACAGCTGCCAGTTTCAAAGTTAGTTTACGCTAAGCTAATTCACTTTCAAGAAAGGATTATATCAGAGCCAAACCAACTAAGGCAGACTGCGCTCGGGGATATTAAACTTGATTTTAAGCCTGGTTTGCCCCTCCAAATGTTCGGGAAGACGTTGCCTGATTCTTTGTGGTGGCGCTTTTCGTGTCTGTGGGGTCGGTGTGATTCTGTTAGCGCTATTGACCAGGCACGGCTACAAAACCTCAAATCATCAGGTTTCCAACATGTTGAACAGTTACATCTATTCGCTAGTAATGACTTAAACTGGAGGAATATCAAAGGACAAAAACACAAAATTGTGCAAAGTTTAAATCGATAAGTCATTACCTTTCAATCACACTGTGGAGTGAAGTAGCAGAATAACCCACACACCACAACACGTATCCTAATTTAGCCAGGATTAAGTTAGGTCTGAGTAGAGATGAGAGAAGACAAGTCAAAGTTTATAATACTGCCAAAATAACCTGGCTCATATCTGATTTATATGTGTAGTGTCTGTGTAGTTCTCAAAGTGTCACAAAAGCAGAACAAGCTGAAAAATCAAACTTTTGTTACTTGCGGTTGAGAGAAAAGCTTTCACTCCACAAATGCACAAAACATTTACCTTCTGCAAGTTTTTTCCAAAGCAAGATTGTTCGATAATCTCTCTAAAACAGGCATCCCATGTTTTTTTTTGTTTGTTCTTTTGGCACTAGCTTCTGTCCAAACCTGTTGCCCCCCGGCGGTGTGGGACCTATCACATGCAAATGCTTTAGTCGGAGCTGAACAAGACAGATTCTTAAGAGTTTCAACTCACAAAAATTGCAAGAATTCATTTTGCTGGCAGGGTTAGGTCTAAAGCAGATCTAAACCAAGACTAGAGAACATTCATGAGCTTCTCTAAACTAAATCCATAGAGCACTCCTAAAATGGAAACAACCCCTGTACCACCACTAAAAATGACCTAACTTGTCCTTCCTCTTCTGTAGTTTGCTCTGGTCTGTAGGTGTCGCTCTTCAGTCAGTGCAGTGCTTGTCCTTCCCTGCAGCCTGGTGATGGAGTGTGAGAAACTGCTGTGTCTTTATATAGATTACAAATGATGGTCAGAAATATCTGGGTGGATTACGTAAGACTCTGGCCTTTGCACTCTCTGCCGTCTGTCCACCATGAACCGAGGCTTAATCTTGATCTATACATACTCTACTGACTCCAATTGAGACGGAAGCTTATATTTAACCCAGAAGATTTCCCTTGGTCCCGCCTTCCTGTCGCTGTCAGCCAATCAGAGCCCGCTTCATTTGCCGCGCAACCAATCACTCATCAGAGCCATGAATATAAATCTCATCCCTCCTTCTTCCTTGTGTTTCATACAGGCTGCTCTGATCCTTCTCTGTCTAAACATTTTAAAAGGCATTTTGTTGGATGAGAACTATAAAGAAGCAATTATTTCTGTGTGAGAGAAGGGACTAAGTGGGCGGGGCTAATGTTCTTCACTCATAGTTCAAAATTATGTAGAGGTCCCTAAACTCATAGTATGTAACTTTTTAGAATCCTGACTGTGAGCGGACTTGCATCTCCACAAACCTGATTCGTACTGGGCCTGGAGCAGTGCCTTCTCCTGCTTGTTCCATAGAAGTGCTGTTCCTTTTGGCTATAATAGTCAGTCTGGCATAAAACATGTCAATCTCCACTGAGAATTTTTAGACTTTTTTTTTTAGACTTTTTAAACTTTTTTTTGAGACTTTTTTTTATTTTTTATTTTTTATTTTTTTACACTTTTTAGACTTTTTTTTTTTTTTTTACTTTTTTAGGACTTTTTTAAGACTTTTTAGACTTTTTTTTTTTAGACTTTTTAAACTTTCTTTTAGACTTTTTAGCCTTTTTTTGACATCTTAGATGTTTTTGACTATTTTTAGACTTTTTTTTTTTAGACTTTTTAGATTTTTATTTATTTATTTATTATTATTTTTTTGACTTTTTAGGCTTTTAACTTTTAGAGTCCTTACTATGAGCGGACTTGCATCTCTACAAAGCTGACTCGTACTTGGCCTGGAGAAGTGCCTTCTCCTACTTGTTCAATGAAAATGCTGTTCGTTTGGCTATAATCGTGCACAGTCTGGCATAAAACATATCTGTCTCCATTGAGATTGTTCTAAAGTGTGATTTTAACCTTCTATTTCCACGGAATCACGAAATAGCATGCTAACAAATTTGACTTCCTGGTTTAATTAGAGAGTACACAGCGGTCTCATTTTGAACCAAGATGTCCATTTTCTTCCGCTGATACGAGGCTGGGTCGCGGGGGCAGCCGTCTAAGCAGGGACCCCCAGACTTCCCTCACCCCAGACACATCCTCCACCTCCTCTGCCGTGGGTCGTCCCCGGGGTGAACCAAAACGTGCTTCATATGATATATTAGCATGAGGCAGAACATTTTTAACTTTATGATGTGATGAAAGAGCGAACAGACCCTTAAAAACTATCCTTAAAAGGAACTCCAACAATTCCGCAACTTTTCTCGCCTGTTTGTAAGTCTGTGTTGGTCGAAAAGCACATTGCGTCTCATCAGCGCGCAGCTTGCATCACTCAATTAGCGCTCCTCCTTTACCCGCCTTGAGCTAGCTAGCGTCACCATTTGGCCCAGGCATGTGCTGCCTGGTCTGTTCCGCTCACTTATTGCGGATAGGGGCTAAGAGCTAATGAACTTAGCCAAGCCGTGACAGCGCAACGCCGCGGGGGACGGGTGCGGATCGGGTGCCCTCGTCTCGGCGCTCATTAACGTTGCATTGTGGGTAATCTCCCTATGGTGCGTGTAATTAAAAAGGAGTGGTGTTTAGTGTATAGGGAGCGTATAGGGCGGATGAGGCAGCGCTCAGGGGTGACCTATAGGGGGTCACGTGGGTTTGTAGCTGTGTTCGTGTGCGTATAGAGCAGCGTGGAGGGAAAATGAAATGTATTGTTGTCGTAAACGTGTATTGCACAACTTTTCTGATGGATTACAACAACCTGGACTACCTGTGTTTAAATATGGGAGTGTTCTAGACCTGATTTGGTTGTGGTTCGAGCCCAGTTTAGTCCTGATGTAGACTTGGTTTTAGTCCTTCTTTAATCGTCTGTGTAAACCCTCAGTCGTCCAGGTCTGATCCATTGTAAAAGCCAAAAGTAAAATCTGTCAACTCGACAAAAAGTTGTAGATGTGAAGACGTTTTCGCTGCTCATCCACGCCGTTTTCTTCAGTTCTGTTCCGATTACTCTGCTAGGTCGATTGTATCTATATTCCCGGGTACACTTTTCACAAATTAATCCTTATATAAGCTCAAAAAGGAGTGGGAAGAAGAAAAACTAATTCTTTTCTGTCAATAAACCTCGTCTACAAAGGGTCCAACTAAAAAGGGAGCGTGGCAAAGCACTCCAAACTATTACGTATCAATGTATTTATATAAAGACAGATTACACTTGCGAATCATGAGTTTAATCTGCCTTTTTACATAGAAATACCAGCTGATTCACTCACTCAGTTCTCCTTTCCGCTGTTGCAAGGTCGATTGTATCAGTAATCTGACCAAAACTCAAGAAAAAGCTTGGATGAGCCGCGAAACGTCCTAACTCTTGTGACTTTTTGTCCAGTTGATAGATTTAACTTTAGTTTTTTCCTTGTTTAGTCCTTGTTTTGTCCAGGTTTAGTATCTGTTCTGTTGCTAATTTGATGTTTTGTGCAAGAAGCGTGTCCAAAATGAACTGAACAGAGGTCGATTTTCGAATTTTAAAGTAAATTATCTGCAGAAATTTGGCAAAGATTAACACATATCCTTGGTGATCCTAATTTCTTTCTCTGTCGATCATTTGTTTGGCTAAAAAGGCGCTGCAAAAGCTTTTTAACTATTACAAATCTCTATGTATCTGACCCAAATTCACTCACAAACAAAATAAAACAACTATTAATGCAGCAAAAAATACGATGTTTAGTCCGCTCATCCACATCTTGGTCATTTTTCGCTTTACTTCAGGTTGTATTATGATTATCTGAAAACCTCTGTTCCTCTGTTTTTACCCACCCCCTGTCCTCGCCCACGGCTCGACGTGTACTTAAAGAAAAAAGACAAAAATGTACACAAAAAGGCTCATGGAACACCAGGTAACATCACAAGAAATGCCAATATATCAGATGTTAAATTAAACTCTGCTAAGACACACTTAAAGCCTTTGGACATTGGTAAATTTTGGCACCAAATGACATGAAATACTGCACAAAATCTGGTGTTTTCAAAGGATAAACACAAAAATGAGGCAAACTAAATCATATCTGATGGAGCACAAATGTTCAAACCATTTCAAATTGTCGACATTAAGCTTTTGCCACTTGTAAACTTACTCACAGTGGGAGAGAGAGTACTGTTACTTGAATAAATATATAACTCAAGTAGGAGTCAAAGTATGCTGCTAGAAAAGTACACTGAATACTTAGAGTACCCACTTCTGCGTATATAAATAATGCTTTATGATACTTATATTCCCAAAGAAGAAGGAAAGAAACATCCTTTACTTCCTGGTGTTTCCATATCTCACTCCCGTCCCATTCGCACCAACACTAACTCCCTCCCCCTGCGTCTAAATCAGCGTGACATTTACAGTTTCACAGTCATTAGACCCCCAGGTCCCCGGGGACGCCGGAGCGCAGTCTGATCAGAGCGTTTAGCCCGTGTCCGTGGCGCTTACAACCACCAGCACCTGTGAGCCATCCAGAGGTCAGAGTAGATGTGGTGAGGCCAAGTCCCCCGAGGCCCGCAGCTTACCTCCAAAAAGGGCAGGAAATCCAGGACAAGTGGAAAGGCTGACAACGAAATCTGACGGAGAAATTTGCCAGTGAGATTTTGAGGTTTGAGGGAGAGCGATGCAGATAGAATAGATGATTTTAAAGTGGCTGTGTCGGGTTTTTTGAGCAAAACCTGTCTGTCCTCATTCAAACACATACAGTAGTTCAGTTGGTAAAGTGTTTGCCCACTGATACGAAAGATGAATGCTCTTGTTGTGTCCTTGGGCAAGACACTTAACCCACCTCGCCCCCAGTGTCTGTGCACATTGGCGTATGAATGTGTGAGCGGTTCCTTGACGTGAAGCGCCTTAAAGCTGGACAAATCCTCTCTAAAATGTGAGTTTACTGTTGCTCATGGGGTTGTTTTTATTGTCCGAGAACCAAAAAGTGCACTGTTAGCATGCTAGCTGTTGTTAAGATTATCTTGACGGCAAAACTCATCGTGATTAGCATGACATTAGTGCGACGACAACGAGCATCTGAGTATTAAGCGTTTAGAATTAGACGCAGACATGATGACCCTCAGAGCTGCTTTTACTGTAGAGCTGTGCAAAAATAGCGAAATATCAATATATCGTATCGTTTCATTTAATAATACAGTATTGATATCGTGGGCTGCTGTATCGATGCATCGGCGAGAGTATTTTTGTGCATATTTTACCTAATTATTCTGTCACTGCGCTACATTTGTGTATCTTTTTAGAGGAAAGAGACTCATTTATGCAGAACATTTGACATTTGATTCAATGTTTTGATGATTAACTTTTATTTCATAGTAACTTTTAGTATCACAGTTGTGTTTTTCTTAATATGTCGAGTCGTTAAACTGCACATGTCCCTGTGTAAATGTAAATGTGGAGCTCGTATAAACTGTGGATGAGTAACACTGACACATGGAACAGTCTGATGTGTTTTTCTAGTTGGTAAAATGCACAAAATAAAATGCACTGATGTGTTCATTCATCTTCAATAAATAGAAGATAAAAAAAATTTTT
Organism: Periophthalmus magnuspinnatus; assembly: GCF_009829125.3. Taxonomy (NCBI): domain Eukaryota; kingdom Metazoa; phylum Chordata; class Actinopteri; order Gobiiformes; family Gobiidae; genus Periophthalmus; species Periophthalmus magnuspinnatus. Next base: position 20,164,516 of record NC_047144.1, read on the forward strand.
AAAAATAAAAATGTTTATGAATTTTTGGTGAAAATGGGGTTGATCATTAAGTGTCCCAAAAGCCTTTATTTTTCGCAGAATCGTATCGAATCGATTTGAAATATATCGTCTCGTATTGTATCGAATCGACAGTGCGCTCGTATCATGGGCTATGTACCAAGATATGCATCGTATCGGCGAATTCTTAATGATATCCAGCCCTAGAACAGAGGCATATGATAAATATCTGATAAAAGAAGAGAAGATAAATGACAGATTTAACATTTTGCTTTTACTATTGATCAAACCTGGACGACTGAGGGATTACACAGACGTCTCAACTATATGGAAAAAACAGGTACTGCCACTTCAAAATATATAAATTAGTCCAAAAATGTGAACGTTTTCTGCTTGTTTTTTGGTTTTCTAGTGCATAAACATTGATAAAACTGTTTAGTGGTTTGTTATAACGTTGCTGTTGAAGTGGAACAATCAAATCTGAGCGTTGCACTGAGAGAACTCATGTAATATCGAGGAAAACAATAGTAAGTACAATAGTCAGCAGTTTTAATGATTGAATAAATAAAACTTTATTGCTCCAGTCAGAAAATCTGCCTGTGTGCTAATACAAACTAGACGAAATAAAATGAGCTGTTCCTTTATGAAGCTGTTGTAATTATGATATATCTCTACATCAGATGTGGGCTTTTTTTTTCAACAAACAAGACCATTAGTGTAAAAAATACTTATAATACTCAAATTTTTTTCAGTTGTACTATCAGAGGTGGGTAGTGTAGCCAAAAACTGTACTCAAGAGTAACATTACTTCAAAATAATGTTACTCAAGAGGCCCAAGAAACTACTAATATGTAAGAGTAAAAAGTACTAATCAAGTAAGAGTAACTTAAAGAGTAACTGTCAGGACGTCTAGATAAATAGAACTTACTATGGAGATACAGGCAGAGGAAATGCAGTGAAATCAAAGTACTTATTGGTGGTGGTGTGACTCCGCCCCCTGATGCAAAGAGCAGAGGCAAACGACGACTCCAAAAACACGAAAAACAACAGGATTTTAATGAATTTGTGGCATAACATGTGTTTTTGAATGCACTTTATACAATGTACAGGCTTAGAAATTTTAAGTTGGGTGTTTTACTGCAGAGGAAACGGTGTTTTTAATGTAATTTAAAATCAATTTGTAATATATCCAGAATTGTTAAGACGTAGACTCGCAATCCAAGCGTAGTACAATAGTGTTTTTGGGGGTTTTTTGCAAACTGACGTCAAGGGAGTAAGTGTAAAAACATCAGGGATATGGTTGGAGTTGGTACGATACTGACTCTAAACGCTTTTCTATATTAATCTAAGAACTGATCATTTGCGTGGTTATTGCATGTTTGAAGTTTACGTTAGCGACTAGACCCAATGTAGCGGCAGGTGGCATTTTTGCATTGTTTTAATACTTAGCACACATGTTAGACTTTTCTCTTCTCGTCCGCAGCAGCCAAAAGGAGCCAAAAGGAGCGGTCGATTGTGCAGAGGCTTTTGCAGAGGCTGGTGCCAGTTCAGAGCGTTGAGAGTCGGAGATGTTGTTAGCCGCTAATCAGAAACAGGTGCGAGCCCAGACCTCACTGTGATTCTCTGTGAGGTTTGCTTTGAAGCAGATGCTATGGCTAACGACGCTAACGGGAGATGGATGCTACCGGGGCTTTGGTTTTTAGTGGCTGGCGTGACCATTCGGAAGCATCACTGCACCGATTTAGCTTTTTCAGTTCCGATTTCGATAACTTTACTTTGGCGTTTGGTTTCTGTTGATATTAACCGATACTAGATACAGTTGTCCCTCACTGTAACGTGGTTTACCTTTTGCTGTTTCGCTGTTTCATGGATTTTTTTAGTCTAATTTTACATGTTTTTTACGCCGTATGAGCATGCTTTGTGTTGAGCCAAATTTACAGAAACGTTGGATCGCAGTGTGACTCTGAAGTGCTGTACGTTTGCAATTTGTTTTCTCCTCGACAAAACCCACAATGTCGATGAAACGTTCTGCAAAGGCGCCTACGAAGGTTTGAACTATGAGAGTGTTTAAACGAGAGAGAAATGTGAGAAAATGTTAATTCCTGTGTGAGAAAAGTGTATAAAGTGTGTGGTGAGGGGGTTTTACAGCAAAAAACATATAGAACAAAGCTGATACTTCGCCTTTTGCGGGTTATTTTTAGAACGTAACCCCCTGCGATAAACGAGGGACCACGGTACTAGAAAAAATGCATTTTATTTCCAACAAAACTTAGTATAAACTTTATCCTATCGTGTTTATCCAGCGACTAACTGTTGATTAGCTTTGTACGAATAAAAGTTCAGACATTAACAGGCCCAAACGATCATGGGACCAATACCCGATTCAGCAAATTTTCCTGGATTGACACAAAAATTTGATGCCAGTATCGGTATCATTGCATCCCGAGTTCTAATATTATGTCCTTGGGCAAGACATTTCACCAATTTAATCATGTTTTGTGGCTAATTTTGACATGCTAGCCTAAATGACTAATCTTATCCTTCATTGTGACAACCCAGTTTTTGAAATAAGCGCTGCCAAACAAAGTAAGTACCAAAAAGTTGTACGACTTGTCTATTCTCCGTCACCACCGATCACGATGCAACCAACAACTCAATCCAATATAAAACCTATAGCCTACAGCTGGAATCTGAAAACCATGGACCTGCTCGCTTCTTCCATCAAATATATTGCTTTCGGAGTCTCCCACACATTCATAAACGTGACAATATGATTTCCCAAAGAAAAATGTGCGCGCTCCTGCCTCGGGGTTGGATCAGCCCACATCCGAGACCTGCTTTGTGTCTGATGAATATTTCCTCTTCCGCTCGGCTCCTGCGTGGTCCTGTTGATGACACGTGTGCAGACTGTGGCACGGGGGATTAGCACGGAGCACGGCACGACGGTAAACATGGCGGAAGCTACGAGTGCGGCTTACGGAAGGAGTCACGGGTGTGGACTTGGTTTGGTTTTGTTCTAGGACGTCCTAAGTCCTGGTCTAGTCCCGGGATAGTTATGGGTTTCGTCCTTGTTTAGCTACAAGTTTAAACGCACCCAAAGTTGTCCGAACTTAATCCTTACGCAAAATGGACTCTTGTGAGCTTTGAGCCATGTTAGAATGTTGTTACCTCCACTTTTATTATTAGTCTGTCTACGTCTCCAAAGCTCAAAATGCTCTGTTCCACCTTGTGATGTCATGAAGTGGTAGTTTTCAAGTTAACAGCTGCTTTTTACCAGTAACACATAACACAGATCAGAACAGCATTTTATATCTATTTCAAAATAAGTTTAGATGATGCTCTTTCTCAAAAAATATTAAACGCCTAGTCAAAGATGTAACTTTTCTGGTTTTCTGTTATTGCCTTGCCTGAAATGTTCCACAGTATGCATTAAACTTGTCTATCTCACATTCATTCAACAGGTGTTTTTATTGCTCAGAAGTACTTTGAAAAATATACGTTCTTACTAGAGCAGAGACACCTCTCCACAGCTCTGACCTGTAAGTTGGCCTGGTGGTGTTTCATGTTGTCTAAAGCCTTACTGTGGAACATCCCAAGCTGCAATAACATCTCCATGGAGACAAGAAGGAAATCCGCGAAGTATCAGATTAATTTTTTTAACAATTATTCTATATGTTTTTGGCTGTAAAACCCCTCACCACACACTTTATACACTTTTCTCACACAGGCGTTAACATTTTCTCACATTTCTCTCTCGTTTAAACTCTCTCAAAGTTCAAAACTCCGTAGGCGTCTTTGAACGTTTCATCGACATCGTGGGTTTTGTCGGGGAGAAAACAAATTGCAAACATACAGCACTTCAGAGTCACACTGAGATCCAACGTTTATGTAAATTTGTCCGAACACATTCTGTACTGTACAGGAGACACGGCACGGAGGAGACTGATGGACAATGGTCTACAGTCCAACAGCCAATCAGGACGCAGAACACAACGCACGCTCATACGATGTAAAAAAGCATGGAAAATTGTACCAAAAAAATTCACAAAACAGCAAGACCGCGAAAGATGAACCGTGATATCGTGATGGATAACTGTACACAATTAACCAATTTAAGTCATTTTTGGTAGATTCAATATCTTCCTATTTCGAGATCGACCAGTATGATTTTTTTGTCTGTTTAGTGTTTGTCAGTTTGTTTTTTGTTTGTCTGAAGGATGGCGGTTCAAATCCTGCACTCAAAATAAACATCATTGGTAGAGCTGTCAAATCCACTGACCCACAGGCTGAAGTGCGATTCCAGCTCCCACAGATGTCAGCTGTCGTTATGTCCTTGGGCAAGACACTTAACCCTCCTCGCCCTGAGTGTCTGTGTACACTGGTGTATGAATAAGTGAGTAGTTCCTTGATGTAAAGCGTTTTGAGTGCCTTTAAGATGGAAAAGCGCTATATAAAAATGTAACTACTTACCATTTACCAGCATTTTCTGCCAATTTTATCATTTTAATTCACTGCAAACTCTCCCACAGCCTTTTTATTTTATTTTTATTTTTTACCACAAATCTTTAAGAGAAATGCAGTCACGTTTTGTGCTGTTCCAAAAAAAATATCAACCTCTGCTGAAGATTTAAGGTTGATATCGATATGTTAAAAAGTGCAAACACTGGTGTACTAAATTGACCAACGATATACATGTGATATCTTGATTTCTTTGAGTTACAGAACAATTTGGATCTTTTTCCCACATGAACGTGCTTCTCCCGTCTACTATCTTGGCTTTCTTTGCTCTCCGCTCTGCTCTCCTATGGGAATTTTAACAAATGGATATCGAGGAAAAGCCCTGTGAGCTCCTGGTCCATGTTCACGACTCGATTGGAGAAGATCTGATTGACGTGAACACAAACTGGTTGCTGTGAGCCGTATTGACAACACGTGTAGATTATTGCTTCATCAAACTGTGTTCTAATACCAGCCAACGGTGACGTGACTCCACCGGGGAACAGTTTAGCCGCGTGATGGACAGCTAGCTCTACGTACTATTGCTTTTATTGACGTTCTCAGCCGTGTTTAAAAAGCCGTTTCTACTCTTACTGTGGCGGCCATTTTGCTGACCCAATGATCGGTTGTAATCTTTTATGAATTTAAGTGCTCGGTAAAATGATTATTTCCAGTAAGAAGATGTTAAAGTAAAAAATGGAAAAAGTATGTGACGTTTTGACAAAAAATTGACTAAAATTAAATAAAAGCATGTTTTTTTTCATTATGGGTGTATAACATTTTAAGACGAAAATGACGAGGCTCACTGCAGCAGTTACAGAGAGTTTTCAATGTAAAGTGAATTGGAGCCAGAGTCGATGGAGCCGGAAGCGCGTCCACGATCACATCCATTAACTACGTCCATTTATATTTACATTTTTATGGGTTTATGGGTACTCCAGACCAAAATCCAAGTCGTCACATCACATTTATTGTATTTACATGCATTTTTGTAGCGAATATTCCCTTTATTTGTTTGTTTTCTGCTGCTGTAGCCATTTAGTCTAATCATTTTATTTAGATGATAAGGATTTACAGCAGAAAGGAGAAGTTAGTGAGTGAGTTAGTTGGTATTTCTACGTTAAAAAGGCCGATTAAACTCATGATTCATAAGCGTAATCCTTCTTTATATAACTACATTGATGCGTAATAGTTTTGAGAGCTGTTGCCACGCCCCTTTTTAGCCAACTCCTCGATTCGCAGGACACGTTTTTACTCCAGCCCTTTGGCGTTCTGCTGTAACCTTGTTTACGGCATCGTACAGCCGTGCCTTAAGCCTTACGCGAGCTTGTCTGCCCGGAGTTTTTGGTTTACGGGACAGTTTACAGCAAAGGGGCGGGGCCGGTTTTTGCAGGAGGAGGGAGGGGAGCTCGGCGTACGGGGGGTATAACAGGCGGTTTCCAGTGTCCCACGTTAACAAGCTCTGTTCAGGATTTCCTACAAGATGTGGCTTCCAAACCAGTTACAGACCCCGCTGCTGTCTTGTTACGCTTTTGTATCTGAAAGAAAAAGAGAGAGAGAGAGAGAGTCTGCTTCTAATTTAAAGTGTTCCCCGGTCGCCCCTCCTCTGAGTTGTAGCTCTCCCTCTTAGGAACAGCACAAATGAAATTCGTAAATAAAGCTTGTGGCTGACTGGGGAGCAGTGTCCGTCTGCGCTAATGCGGTTACACCAGTGGCCATTTCTCACTGACTACAACCCCTAAGATTTTGTGTTTTAAAATTGTTCTTATTGCCTTAAATGTTGACTCGTTTTAACTGTTATAAAAGTCGGCTTAAGTGTGTTTGTTCGCTCACAGGTTGGACGACGTCGTTGCCGTATTCGGTGCGGGGTTCTCGGCCAGTCCGAGCTGTAGAAATGTGCGCGCCGGTTAGATAAATATGAAAAAAGAACGAAAAAAAAACTCACGCTCAGACGTCAAGCTTCGCAGTAGTGTGTGTGTGTGTGTGTGTGTGTGAGGCGGGACTCGCAGGACAGGTGCTGATTGACAACACAAATCTAAACTTTCGACTGACATCTCTGCGGCTTGAGCGCTGATTAGCTGTCGGACAGAAGAGCTCATTTCTGTGGAGTTCTTCTCTCAAACAGAAAACACTCCATTCCACCTTGTGTTTTTAAACTCCATCCACCTTCACTAGAGTCATTTGGATCATTTCAACTGTAACTTCTAATCTCGACTGAATTAAAGGTAAAACGTAGCTGTTATCTTGAAAACTACTGCTTCGTGACATCACAAGGTGGAACAGAGCGTGATTTTGCCAGCGCTAGTCAAAAACAATGACAAAAACCTGATTCCCTTTGACAGTTTATGGCCACAGCCTGTACAATCAAATTCACTGCAGTAAAACCCACAAGCACATCCACAGCTACTGCACTTTTCTGTTTTATCTCATCAACTGCTCAAAGCTGTCAAAAAAAATACTGCCCAACTGTCCAACTAAACCTAATTTGCTGCACAACAAAATGAGCCGTAATGAGCCACAAGTAAATCTGTTATTGGGCATCATGGACACTGTTCCACGTGGATGGAGGGAAGAGGAGATTGTCTTGATTTATTTTATGCTGGCAGGTTTTATAATAATAGAGGAATGTACCTTTAAAGTTTACGCACTGTTGTAGCGTGACCAGATGTCCCCATTGACCCGGGACAGTCCCAGTTTTGAGCCCTGTGTCCCCTGTCCCAGCAGATTTATCCAAAACCTGTGATTTGTCCCTGGTTTATACAAGAAATGTCCCAGGTCTCTTTATATTTGACCAGTCTGATCTGAACCAGGTCTAAACATTGTCTAAACCAGGACTAAACCAGGACTACACCGGGACTACACCGGGTCTAAACCAGGTCTAAACTAGGACTAAACAAAGACTAAACCAGGACTAAACCAGAACCAAACCAGGACTAAACCAGGACTAAACCAGAACTAAACCAGGACTAAACCAGGACTAAACCAGGACTAAACCAGAACTAAACCAGGTCTAAAGAAAGACTAAACCAGGACTAAATCAGGACTAAATCAGGACTAAACCAGGTCTAAACCAGGATTAAACCAGGATTAAACCAGAACCAAACCAGGTCTAAACCAGAACCAAACTAGGACTAAACCAGGACTAAACCAGGACTAAACCAGGTCTAAACCAAGTCTAAACTAGGACTAAACAAAGAATAAACCAGGGCTAAACCAGGACTAAACAAAGACTAAACCAGGACTAAACCAGGTCTAAACTAGGACTAAACCAGGATTAAACCAGGACTAAACCAGTTTTAAACCAGGTCTAAACCAGGACTAAACAAGGTCCAAAACAAAACTAAACCAGGTCTAAACCACAGCCCTATCTTTGACCATTCTGACACCCACTAACAGTAAAGGGAGCGATATCTTTTCATTTGTTTAGCTAAACTGCACTGACATAAGTCTGTCACATTATACACCGACCCAGTGCATCCAGAATGGACAATGTTCTTTCACGCTCTTTTCACAGTTTCATTTAAACCAATCGTCCCGTATCTGCCCCAGTTGTTCATTTTGAAAATCTGGTCCCCCTGATTCATTAGGATCCTGTGTGTGCATTGACGCGACCCGCAGGAACACGTGCTACGTCCGTGTAATGTTCGTGCCCTTCATTAGATCAGCTGTTGTACTCAAAAGCGGTCAGGAAAAGGCTGTTTACTTTCCACAACTTGTGTTTTATTGAAAGAAGTGTGAGTCGCGAAGGGGAGAGGAAGAGGAGAGCTGATCCTGAGAGCAGAGAGTAAAAAGAGTGACGCCTCACGCACAGGGTCACGAGGAGACGTTAGAAATGATTTTAAGTGAATAAAACTGTTCATTATGTGTATGAGAGCATTATCCTCCCATTACTGTGCCCATTTTCAATCTAAAGAAATGTGTTTTGTTTTTTCCAGCATGTAAAGGGACTCAAATGTGTGAGAAATCTCGTCTGTTATCAAAAACAGAGGAGGTTTTGTTAGGCCTAGAGATGTTCTGCGATAAACGATAATATTCAAACTACTTTATGCCACTGACACAATAACAAAAATGCAAGTTAATCCCAGTAAACCAACTTTTTAATAGGTTATATCATTAAAAAAGCCTCAGCTGAAGCTTATAATATACTATTATTGGAATAAGCAGGGGCAGCGCTAGACATTTTTGGTTGGAGGAGCTAAGTGGGTGCTAAGGTGTTCAATGTGGGTGCTCACTTGACTGTAAATACTGTTACTGAGTATTTACCTGCACCTACTACCATGTTTGCTTTGCTGTTTTGTTTAAATGTACCGTAGTTAGCCACTGTAGTGTTTTCTAAAAGCTAATATGGAATTATTTTTAGTCATAGTCTCATTTTGAACGCTCTGTTGTTGCCATATGAACAATTTTAGTTGAGATTGCTATGAAAATGATGCACAAATCTTTAGGGAAGATATGGGGTGCATTGGCTATTCTAAGGGAGGTTAGTGCCCCTGCCGATGGCACCGCCCCTGTCAACAAATAGCCATAGATGTCACTTTTTCAACCTCAAACCAGCTCAAATGTTTGCGTTCTGCAACAAAAATACTCCAAATCTCTCAGTTTTGCTAGAAAACTTACACACGATAAATACTCAGGCCCAAAATATGCTCCAGTTTTCATATATTGAACGATAAGTTGATATAGTATAGTGATTTCTCCCAGGTCCTAACCCTCCTTATGGTTAGCAGTGCAAAGTTGTCCAAAGCTCCGCCCACAAGCCTTATCATCGTAATTATTCACTTTTCTGGTGCAGACAGTATAGAGGAGTCTAATTTTTACAATATGGAGCAAAATGTCTAGTACAGCACCTACGTTTTCAGGTTTTAACTCTCTGAATCGCAGCATATTTGCATCTTGAGATATTTATTCATATTTTCAACTATTTCTTTCTTTATGTATTTATTTAGGGTTCATAAATTTGTCCTGATTATACGGTAGAAAGTGGTGAATTTCTCTGTAAGGGAGCGCCCGCTGTGCTAAGCTCGGTGAGTCATGTCGTCTCATGCCAGGTTAGAAAACTGTTTGGAAAGCTCGGGTCATTTTGAGCTCAAATGTTAGCTGCTAATGCTAACGGTAAATCTGAAGTTGTCATTCTATCATTCTGAACTGACGCTTTGGAGATTTTACCCAGAATTTAACGTTCGTCATAATCTTCGTGAAAAACATACGTGGAGTGTCATGTCACGATGTTTTGAAGCTAGCAGCTATCGTTTTTAGCATTATTTTACACTCCTGCACTAGCAAAGTCGGGGTTTTGTATGCAGTGGGATTAATATGATATGTCCAAAAGATGCATATGGACCTTTAAAATCTAGATGGCATATTGTTTCGGAATTCCAATGTTTCTCTCATCGTCATTAATCCGTGCCTTGAGTTGCCATAGCAATTAATAATCCAAAACAAAAACAATATAGTTTTTAATGGTCAAACGTCCTCACATGAACAGTTGCCAAAGTACATGCTCACTTAACTGTAAATCCAAAGCCTTTTAACATTGGAGCTTACCCCCAACCCCTACTATGTTTGCTTTGCCTTGTGTTGCCATAGCAATTAACAACTGAAAACAAAAATATAGTTTTTATTGGTCAAAAGTCCTCACGTGAACAGCTGCCAAGTTTGGATAAGAAAAGCGGTCCAGATCTGGAAGGGCATCTGGCGTGAAATCAAGCATAAAGCTGTGAAACGCAACATCCATTTAGTCGTCTGTCCCAACTCTATGTAGCTAATATTCCTTTTATTCCCAAATTGTAAGGATTATTTTTTGGGACAAACATTGCGATTACTATTAGACTTGGAATTTATGTTTTAATAATGGGATTCTTTTCAAAGTTCACATTTTAAACGCATCCAGAATTGACTGAAATGTGAACTGGCAAACTATTCCCAGACTCTCATTTGATGTTTGTACACAGCTAAACTACACGGTTAGCATTTTTTAAAATTGGAGACAGGATATTTTGTTGTTTGACGTCCATTCAAACTGCGATTTCGATTGCGATTAACCCTTCTTACCCTACTCACTTGCTACTTCTTAACCTATCCCGCCCTAAACTGTGTATCTAGTGTCTGGTACATGGTGTTTTGGTTCAACTTCGCACCTCATTGGTCATTTCGGAAACGCTTGCCTTGTCCATTAGCACGCTAGACCTCAACCCCATCTAGCATTCTCCGGTCGACATGTCGGGGATCATATTCGCTTCTACGGCTCCTAATGATAACACTGACCATATGTAAGTGGTCGGCCTCGATGGGTGCATTTGAATTATTCACCAGCGTGTCCCCGTCCCAAGCACTGCTAATTGGACGTATTGGAGGGGACATGTGACCGCGGAGGCCGTATGTTATCTCTACAGTATCATCTTTGACAGGAGACATGTGAGCTAACCATATGAGGACATAGTTGCTCTGGACTAAAATAGCTACTGTGAGTCTGTTTAAGGACACACATTATGCATTCTTGTGGCGGTAACGCTTTTGGTCACCTTGGGATTGGTATTTTACATTTTCTAACTTAAAATAATGTCCATAATGATCCATAGCAAAAAGAAAATACAGTTTTGGTCAAATTTCTGGTGGACATTGTCTTATATCTATCTGAAGGGAGAAGCTAACTACACTGAAACTAACACATATATTTATTTACAGTTTCTGTTTGTTAGCGAGTTCTTTTGAACTGTGCCTGAGTCATGTTTTGCATAATCGTTCATTTATTTATTTATTTAAAAGGGACAATGCACATTAATAAACACCAGTAAAAAATACACGTGTAAATGTGCCAAAGTTAGCTGCACAGCTAATTTTCATTCGCAGTCCCTCAACATCTAAAAGAGAGACAAGAGACAGGACGACACAAACAACAATCAAACAACTCCACAGATCACAAAAAATTCACACTCCATATGGTCTAAGTGCCTATTTATAAAGTGCGTATGTTGCTAAAGTGCTTCCAGTAATTTTAAAGTGCTGTAGTGTTCTAATAAATAAGTTAATTTAGTTTAAAGCCAGTTGAGTCCAGATCCTGCCGCTCAGAGACGACCAAGACACTGGAGTTTACAGAGCGCCCTCAGGTCCTAAAACATTCATACATATATACATATTTACATATTAACAGTAAAAAACAGGTTCAGGTCCCTAATGGGTGCTCTCACAACTATTAGCATACTGGTTATCACTATCCTTTCCTTGTTTAGATTTAGGTCTGAGGATGCAGTTATAAATAGGAGGTAAATTATGTCCAAGTCCCTCACTTCTGTTCAAAGATGGATTGTTTTTCTTAACAAAAAATGCTTCTTTAACTCCCTTTTCAAACTATTTCTTTTCTTTGGCTAAGATCTGAACCTCACTATCCTCAAAGAAGTGGTTAGTGACTTTAAGATGAAGATGCACAGCAGATTGGAGTCCTGAGCTGCTCTCAAAAATCCTTAGGAAATATGCCTGCATGGTTAATAGTCATTTTGACCCTAGAATGAGTCCAGTGATGTTTTATGGGATTAAAAACTGCCTAGTAGACATTCGGATTTTTACCTGTGACACAACTATCCAGGCAAATGCAAACAGAGCATTTTTGAGTGATCACAGAAAGCAATTTTGGAATAATGGCTTAAAGAAACAAGAATAATTGAAACAAAATACAACAAAACCTGAAGTGCTTTTATATGTTATCCATGCACATTTGAGTAATCTAGTGATCTCTCCTGGGCACTATTCAAACTCTCCTTACAATTAGCATGTTTGTAACCATTCATAAATATACATGAGCGTGTTAAAACATACTAATAGGCTGTTTTTTGTGAATGTAGCATTTTTAAAACAATAAAAGGTAAAAAAGCTAAATCTATAGGCCTATGTTTAGTTAAGAATGAATCTACTCCATAGAAATATAATAGCACCTCTTTAAATTAAGCAGCAGTTTTGACGTTTCCTTTGTTTTTCTTTTTCACTTTTTTATATTCTTGCATTCTACACTTTCTACAACCTCAAAAAAAAACCCCAACTCATTTTCTTTAACAAAATCCTCATCTTTTCCTCAATCATTTGCACTTCCCTGTAGGGCTATCCATTTATCCCTTCAGTACGTTCTTTGACATGTGATCTACGCTTCTGCAATGTGATACTACGTGACTCGTAGGCATTGACCCGATGACCCCACCCGCTCCGTCACTCACCGGCGTTTTTTAATAGGCTCTGACATAACAGTGCGATGGATCACTGGCAGGGTTAAAAGCATAAAACATATAGATAATCAAAGGTAGAGAGATCGGGTAGCCTTCCCCGTAAAGTAATGTCAATGAAAGAGCTAACATAACATGGGAACATTATGGCGGATACATTATATATGTGGTTAGTGTATATTGTATTGGCATAAATTGCGAAAATTGAATAACTAAAATTGGGGGACGTCTTAAGATATCATCTGTTTATTTTATTTTACTATTATTATTATAATTTTTTATTTTATTATTTTTATTTATTTTTTTTACTATTTTATTTTATATATTTTATTTTATTTATTATTTTATTTTTATTTATAATTTTTATTTTTCTTTACAATTTTTATTTACAATTTTATTTTATATTTATTATTTTTATATATTATTTTATTTATTATTTTATTTACTATTTTTATTTGCAATTTTATTTTATATTTATTTATTAATTATTTGTATTTATTTTTTATTTATGTATTTTTATTTTATTTATTATTTATTTATTTATTAAACGTCCCATATTGCACTATTCTCTGTTCTATGTTATAATGTTGGTTCCTCATCACAAACACACCTCGAGTTGCGTTTTTGTTTCGTTCACACATGTTCAACACACAAACTCTACATATTTTAAACACTCTGTTCCACCTTGTGATGTCATCATGTGGTCATACAGGAAGTGCTCCACAGTGTTTTTAAACTCCACACACCTTCAATAGAGTTATTCAGATAATTTCAGCCCTGGAATTGCCAGTCTCTACTGAACAAAAGGCTGTTAGCTTGAAAACTACCATTTCATGACATCACAAGGTGGAACAGAGCATTTTGAGCTTTGACAAACTATAATACATAAACTGAAATACATGTGAATTAAACAAAACACAACTCCAGGTCTGTTTTTCAGGAGATAACGGCATTATAACACGACTTACAGCTTACATGAGTCAGTTTTGTGAAATATCAGACCTTTAATGAAACTGCACGGGTCAATAACTAATAACTATTCTACCTGTCTTTTGAACGGTGAAAAGTCCTCAAAATGGCGCTTATTAAGGAGGCATCTAAAACCCATGAATAAACAGTTTTGAATGTTACGCTAACACATGATCCCAACCTTTTCTGCTAACTTTACGTTCCACATTTAGAACAAATAGAATCCATAACTCAACTCAATAGCGCCTGAATGCCTATTAAAGTACAAAGATTTGCTAGCATCCTCCGATAGCAGCTCAGCCCGTTCGCACATTATGGGACTTTCTGTGCGCTGTGAGCTAACCCGAACCGTAATGGCCGATTGTTGAATTTCCCTACACTCCAATTAATTTGAAACAATCCCATGTAATGAGTGTATAAGAACGGCTATCACGACGGCGCTCCACCCACCGCCATTACAGCTCCGTATATAGTGTGTATGAAGACTGCCGCGAGCGAGAATCCGTCAAATAGTACTCCGTAATGTCTTTAATGTATTCCTATTTTAGGGCCACAACCGAAATAGACTTTGTTCAAATGTGCTGCGGAGGAGAGGGGGCGAGGGGCGGGGAGTGGTACAAAATGCGATGCGCCTCTCAGTAGATGATTAAGGGCACTTTGGTGTACCTGATAACATGATGGGCTTTGGGTTTTTTTATGAGCATTTGAAATAATTTTGGTAAAAGGTGGTCCAATTTGTAAAAATCGGGGGCCACAGTGGTGCTGTTGCTAAGCATTTAGCTGCAGGGCTGAAGATGGACGCCTCACTAAAATGTTCACTCTGTTACAGCTGTTTACGTCGAGCTTTGTTCCTGCTGTTTACTGTTCATTTTGTTGTAGTTTATATTTAGCTTTGGTTTATGTTATTTTCATGTAGCCTTGTAACCTTTTTACCTTTAACTTTGTTTTTGTTGTTGTTCACATGCCACACTTTTTTGACGTAGTTTTTTTGTTGTTGTTTGCCTTTAGCATTGTACTCTTTATCTTTAGCTTTGTTGTATTATAGGTTGATATAGGCAGACAGACCTAGGCTCACCTGCGCAGACAGACCTAGGCTCACCTCCGCAGACAGCTCCAGTCTTTCCTGCGCAGACAGATCCAGTCTTTCCTCCGCAGACAGATCCAGTCTTTCCTCCGCAGACAGATCCAGTCTTTCCTGCGCAGACAGATCCAGTTTTACCTGTTCAGACACACAAGGCTCAGCTGCGCAGACACACCAGGCCCACCTGCGCAGACACACCAGGTCCACCTGCGCAGACAGACCTAGGCTCACCTGCACAGACAGACCTAGGCTCATCTGCGCAGACAGACCTAGGCTCACCTGCGCAGACAGACCTAGGCTCACCTGCACAGACAGACCTAGGCTCACCTGCGCAGACAGACTTAGGCTCACCTGCGCAGACAGACCTAGGCTCACCTGCACAGACAGACTTAGGCTTATCTGCGCAGACAGACTTAGGCTCACCTGCACAGACCTTAGGCTCACCTGCGCAGACAGATCCAGTCTTACCTGTCCAGACACACAAGGCTCAGCTGCGCAGACACACCAGGCCCACCTGCGCAGACAGACCTAGGCTCACCTGCGCAGACAGACCTAGGCTCACCTTCACAGACAGAGGCAGGAGGAGACATGTTGCTGATATTAAGTTAAAAAGCAGCTCTGCAGCACCCATTCATACAAATATTTTTCAAATGCTTAGGGAACGACTGTTTGCTGCAAATCAGAATCTGACACAACTTTATTAGCAACTGCCCTTTTAAGTCAACCTAACTAGTGGCAGCATGAAAACAACCTTAGAGCTGCTATTCTTGTTTACATTTAGTTTTTTGTTTTTTTTAAACGTACAGTATACTTTACAATTTCCTCATCTGCCATGTTGGTTTCAAATATGACTTTAATCATGTTGTATGTGTTAACACTTAGCGGGTTTCCCAAACTATTGAATCACCAAAACATCCCAAAAATGTGAACAAAAGACTTATTTGCCCATATCCGCGTGTGCAGCGGCGATAACACCCATATCACCACCACCACTCAGCCCTAATGCTTACGCCAGGACTTTTTGGACACTCTGCTGATGGAGGGATCCATTTGGGTCTGGCTGGATGTCATCAAAGATATCATACCTCCGCAGCGCTGTTCTTAAGTCGTAATGAGGCGGCAGATGGATGGCGAGATCAAGATGTCTGGACAGTACACCGACTATTATAAATCAAAAGACCGTCGTGAATAATTGAACGCAGTTACAGAGACCCAAGGAGCTGGAGACGGGGGGGATTGGCCCACTGGGGAGCTAAAGCTGGTACTTTAGAAAGAAGGGGCAGAGGTGAGGGGAACTGGAGGGTGAAAAGTGGAGGAGTAAATGCAGAGGTGTCCCGGGACGCAGTATGTTAGGAATTTTAGTGTTTAATATTTGACAGATCTGAAGAACAAGGGTTGTGAACTTAAAAGTGGTGTGTGGGTAAGATAGATCGAGATGTGTGATGATATATTGGTGTAAAACTATTTTCTGTTCAAAATGTTGGACAAATTGTATAAAAATAGTTTCCCAAGGGACAATATAAATAATCGTTAGACTACTTATCGACTACTAAAACGAATAGGTTTTCTTATCCCTCGAATGCCCAGGCAATCATGTTACATCAAACTCTGCAGCTATGAACGCCAACGGGATTGAACCGGCGAGCTTCGGGTTAACGGTTGAGTGTCTGTATCGCCTAAACTACTTCGGGCGATGTGTCAGAGCTTTTCTAAATAGTTAAAACATGTAGCTAAACTGTTTAAAGAGGCTTTAAACCCTCGTTTGACCTCTTCAAGTCGACTTTTGAGGAATAATAAGTGGTTGTAGAGGTGTCTTGCTCAAGGGGACAACATCAGAACGAACCGGCAACTTCAGCACGATGGGCCACTGAGTCACGAACACAGATTAGTTGTTCTTAAAGGAACCGTTTGTAAGATTTTGAGTCTCAGTGAGTGAATTTTGGAGGTTCTGAGGTGGTTTCACGCGGCCTGTGTTATTGCTACATACCGTTCCATTCGTTCTTCCATATAAGTTCTTTGCCTAATCCCTTCCCTACACTTTGATTCCCTCTCTCTTTCTCTCACTCACGTCTTTCCGGAGCCCATTTCTGCTTTGCTACCGTCCCTCCTCGGCCAGCGTTGCTATGGTGATGTGTGATTTTTATAAACCGGGCTCTCCATCCAACGTTTCCCCCCCGTTTTTTCTTGGTGGCGGCTTTTGTCTTTTGTTATATTTCGTCTCTGCAGAGGAGGTGGCCATTGTCGAGGCTATAGGAGCGGCTCTGAGGCGTTTGTGTTCCTGCCCCGTCACTTTCATTGTTTGCGCCATCCCCGGGCTCTCCGCTGCGTCCCGGGGATCCTATCTACCACTCCTCCTCACAGCTCGAGCCTCCCACAAGTCACTGAGGAACAACATGGTGTTTTCTAAGCGTTTATTTTGATTCAGCTAATTTTGTTTTTCTAGTTTAATATTGTTTACCTGTTTCATTTATTTATTTATTTATTTATTTATTATTATTATTATTATTATTATTATTATTATTATTATTATTATTATTATTATTTATTTTATTTTTTTTTCTTAATTAATATTTATTTATTATTATTTTTTGCACATAATTAGGTGTTTACTTCATTACTGGGAAAACTAATATTATAATAAATACTCTAAGCTCTATGTGTTTCTTTGTTAAATTCAATAATGGTGCACTGTGTAACTTTTCTATTGAGGTTTCTGTCACCTGCTTGTCTCCATGGAGATGTTATAGCTTGGTCTAAAATGTTCCACAGTATGGCATTAAACGTATTTATCTTGCATTTATTCAATTACAAATGTTACATTGGTGTAAAAAAAAACCAAAAAAAAAAACATGCATTCTTACAGCGAGTTGGGTGTCCTCTTCACAGATCTGACTTGTAACTAGGCCTGGTGACATTATCTGCTTGTTTTCATGGAGATAGATACGTTTAATGTCATGTGGTGGAGCACTTTTGACAAAGCAATAATGCATGTCCTGGTTTAGTCCTGGTTTAGTCCTGGTTCAGTCCTGGTTCAGTCCTGGTTTAGTCCTGGTTCAGTCCTGGTTCAGTCCTGGTTCAGTCCTGGTTCAGTCCTGGTTCAGTCCTGGTTTAGTCCTGGTTCAGTCCTGGTTCAGTCCTGGTTCAGTCCTGGTTCAGTCCTGGTTCAGTCCTGGTTCAGTCCTGGTTTAGTCCTGGTTCAGTCCTGGTTCAGTCTCATTTCTCCCTGTACTTGTGCGGACTTGTGCATGTGGATTTGAGAAACCTCAGATGTGTAAAATAAACTTTGTTTCAATCATTTCATTTCCTCTTTTCATCAGAGCCTCTGAAACAGTCTCAGTCTAGTAGATGTAGAGTCACTACATCGTAGACTAAAGCTCGATATTTTCATTATCAGGAAATATTTCTTGTGAGCATCATTTATTTGAATATTTATTAAATTACTTATTCATTATTAATTGTTTAAATATTCTTATCACCGTCATAAGTATAACAGGCCTAAATATGTCGCTCAAAGAAGTTTATTGGCCTATTTTTATTGTACAATCTATTTTGTAACATTCAGTTAGAACCCGCTCCTTGGCAGTGCCCTGCACCTCCACCTCTGACCCTCCTCCACCGGTACGGGTGGAGACATTGAATGCTGCCACATTTTCATTTATTAAACTTTTTTTAAAAGTACAGCGTAAAATTTGGGCAAAAAGGAATACAAAGGAACAGAGCGTGTGACAGGGCCCCACAGGATGAACTGTTCACTCTCTACAGGGCCCCACAGGGTGAACTGTTCACTCTCTACAGGGCCCCACAGGATGAACTGTTCACTCTCTACAGGGCCCCACAGGGTGAACTGTTCACTCTCTACAGGGCCCCACAGGGTGAACTGTTCACTCTCTACAGGGCCCCACAGGGTGAACTGTTCACTCTCTACAGGGCCCCACAGGGTGAACTGTTCACACTCTACAGGGCCCCACAGGGTGAACTGTTCACTCTCTACAGGGCCCCACAGGGTGAACTGTTCACTCTCTACAGGCTCCAGACTCATGATCTGAGCATGTGTGAGACGAGTGTGAGACGAGTGTGAGACGAATGTGTGAGACGAGTGTGAGATTGGGTGGATAGTCTAGCAGGCCACGTTACAGGTCAGATCTGTGGAAAGGCGAACCCTTGTACAGTTAGAATTCATGTTTTTAAGCGTGTTTTTTGCCAATCCCTTAACATAAAAGTTGCATATAGTAGCTCAGATAGTAGAGTGTTTGTCGACTGATCTGAAAGTTGGCGGCGCGATTCCAGCTCCCACAGCTGTTGTTGTGTCCTCGGGCAAGACACTTAACCCAGCTTGCCATGTAATAGTGTCGTTTCTTCATCAAAAACACACCTGGAGTTGTGTTTTGTTTCATTCGCACATATTTAACACACAAACCCTGCATATTTAGGCTGAGTTCTTCTCTCAAACTGAAAACACTCTGTTCCACCTTGTGATGTCATCATGTGGTGATACAGGAAGTGCTCTACTGTGTTTTTAAACTCCACACACCTTCACTAGAATCATATGGATAATTTCAGCTCAGGAATTGCCAATCTCTACTGAACAACAGGTAAAAAGGAGCTGTCAACTTGAAAACTACCACTTCATGACATCACAAGGTGGAACAGAGCATTCTGAGCCTTGGAGATGTTTCAGACTAATGATAAAGGGTTACTCAAACATGTGCGAATGAAACAAATCACAATTTTGGGTTTGCTTTTGATTATAACATGGCTTAAAGCACACAAAAGTCCATTTTAAGTAACTGTTTTGAGTATCTTAAAGGTGGAAAAGCGCTGTACGATTTACCATACTGCGCCTTTAAAATTACTTCATCTGACTTCTTTTCAGATTTCTACTTTTTTGTAACCAGTTATGTCATTATTTTGTTTATTTACAACCTCAAAACGAACCCTACACAATGCACAAAACACTGCACAGTTTGTTCAGCAAAGAGTGCAGTATCACAACGCCGCTATTTCCAGTAAATCATGTAAAAAATCTCTTAAACGAAGGGAACTCTGGTACAATCTTCTACTATTGTCCTCATTTCTCCTCACCTGTCTTCTGCTCCACGTGTCCGCCCACACGCTGCTGAACGCTCGTGTGCTCCGCAGTGTCAGGCCCGTGGGCACGGCGGCAGCACACGCAGCAGTGAGGAGCTGGGCGCGGGGAAATCCACATCTGAAAAGCAGCGAGACGAGTCGGTAAAGGCTGAGGGTGTGGGAGGGCCGGCTAAAATAGTACTCAAGTATACATACAGTACATGCATAGAGGCTGGAAATGTTATTGAAGTACTGAGTCGATATTCAGGCAAAACATAGGATTTATGTTAAAATCTAATAAGTCAAAGATGCAATAAACAACTGGAAAGGTTATCTGTAGTTAGTATAATGCATTGGATTTATATAACGTCTTTTATGACACCCAAAGCACTTTATATACAGGACCCAAAATTACATCATAAATACAAGACGAAATGTTGGAGGAAACGTTGAAATTACAATATTTTGTATATAAGTGAATATAAGCATCTGAGTATAAGTCGCACCCCGGTTAAACTATGAAAAAAAAGTGCAACTTATAGTCTGGAAAATACGGTAGTACAGGTTTAGGTTTTATTTTAGACCCGGTTTAGTCCAGATTAATATTTAGTAATTATTTATTTATACATATATAGTCTTTTTTATGTCAGTGAATAGGCTCTGTGCACTGGAGCATGCTAGCTAGCCCGCTGTGTCTCAAATCATATGCTAACTTTTATTAAATGTATAAAATATATAATGAAAAACCCCTTAAAATGTAAATTGATGAATGAAAAGACGATTCGATATTTCTATATGTAGATTATTTCAGTTTGTGGTGTTGTTTTAATATTTAACACGCCTCGAAATTAGCATTAGCATTAGCATTACACGCAAACGCCTGCCTTTCTAAACACAAAAATGTCCCCCGCTGAATTTTTTTTTACCTAATTTGCTTAGTTAACATATTCAAGTCACTGTTTGCTGTCTAAATAGTAAATATAATCTTTTTTTATTTTACAGTGAATAGGCTCTGTGCACTGGAGCATGCTAGCTAGCTCATTGTGTCTCAAATCTTATGTTAACTTTTATTAAATGTATAAAATATATAATAAACAACTCGTTAAAATTTAAATTGATGAAAATAAAGACTATTTGATTGTTTCTATGTTTTTTATTTCATTTTGTGGTGTTATTTTAATACTTAACACGCCTCCAAATTAGCATTAGCATTAGCACGACACGCAAATGCCTGCCTTTCTAAACACAAACGTGTCCCTCGTTGAAGTTTTTAACTAATTTGTTTAGTTTTTAACATGTTATCAGAGACATACATGCTCAAGTCACTGTTCGCTGTTTAAATGGTAAATGGTAACGTTTTTATACAGCACTTTTTCTCCTCACTCAAAGCGCTTTACATCAAGGAACCACTTAACCCAGCTCGTATGAATGTGTGTGTGAATGGATAAGTGTCTTGCCCAAGGACACAACGGCAGTGTGCGCCCTCCAGTCACTCTGCTCTTCTTATCTCCTGTGCACAGAGCCTGTTACTTATTCACTAAATATTCTGTGTGTGGTACAACTTTAGCCACAGCTTTCCTGGGGCAGACTGACAGAAGTGAGGCTGCCAATCTGCGCCATCAGCCCCTCCAAACACCACCGCCGCTAATCGCTCTCTCACAAACTACACTCGTACTCGGTAATGTGGGTGAAATGTCTTGCCTAAGGACACAACAACAGTTTCCGCTAGAGCCACTGCTGCTTTACCGTGACACTCGGTATTCCCAGTGGTCTCCCATCCAAGTACTAACCAAGCCCCATCCCGCTTAGCTTCAGAGACGTAATCAGGCATTGTAAAGGTTTTTCCTGTATTTTTTACTGGAGTATAAGTCGCACCAGCCAAAAAATGCATAATAATGAAAAAAAAAAAAAAAAAACATATATAAGTCGCACTGGAGTATAAGACGCATTTTTTGGGGGGAATTTATTTTACAAATTACAAATCCATGTATTTATTCAGCTACATGAACCATCGACGGTGAACTGAATACATTAATAATTTCACATATAAGTTGCAACTTGGTTAAACTATGAAAAAAAAGTGCACCTTATAGTCCGGAAAATACGTCAGTACAGGTTTAGGTTTCATTTTAGACCTGATTTAGATTAAATTCTAGCTAATGCAAGTCTCCAGAAAAGCTGTACAAATCAGAGGCATTATTGTTATTAACAGGGCCACCAAAATGTGTTTATTCAATCATTTTCCCACCGTTCCAGCAACCAACACCAATCTCACCGCGATCGCTCCTAGCATGACAGATTCAACACGCCTCCATCATGGCCCTAGCATGACCACCATGTATTAATGAGCGTAAATCTGCCGGGCTAACACACACCTCCCGCCCACACACACACACACACACTACCCCCATTGATAGATAGGCTCACTGAATGAGCTCCTGCAGGCTAACGCTAACTAACTACAGGCTAACTCGTGTAACGTGGGCGAGGCGCGTGCTTGTCTGATGGGCGAGGGGCTTTGATATTCGCCAGCTGTCTGCAGATCCGAGAAGAAACATAGAATAGAATAGAGATGTCGTATGCTAGCTACGTGCGCTAAGGTGTAAATATGAGTTATGCTTGTGGAACAGAATGTGCCATAAAGTGTTATATACCGACAGACTGAAGCGGATCACAATATTTAGTCACTGTATTTATGCAAAGCTCTGGAGTGTAATCAAAAATACACACAGAATTGGAATATTAAATAGTCACATTTATAGTGTATATCTTTAGATTTTTTTTGTTTGCTTGATTTTTTTTTTCTTTTTTGCTGTGTCGCTTTAAAGGTTCTATATTGCACAAAATTTACGCTTGTAGCTTTTCTGGTGGATTGCTAGTCGCCATGGAGATGTTATGGCGTTACAGGGATTGAAATATCTTGCATTTCATAAAAGATGTTTTATTGCCGAAAATGCCTGTGAAAAACATTCAGTCTGACAGTGAGCGACTTGCTTCTCCACACATCTGACCTGTAACTTAGCCTGTGAAGCTAAACAAGTCTAATGCCATACTGTGGAACATTTCAGGCGAAGTAATATAATGGTGTATATCTTTAAATCTGGATTTGAAAGTGCCAATATTACACTATAATCTTTTTTTTTTTTTTTTTTTTTTTGCTGTGTCGCCTTAAAGTTTCTATATTACACAAAATTGAATCTAACTTTTCTGGTGGATTGCTAGTCGCCATGGAGATGTTATTATATTGCAGGAAGTGAAACATCTTGTATTTTATTGCCAAAAATGCCTGCGAAAAACCTTCAGTCTGACAGTGAGCGACTTGCTTCTCCACAGATCAGACCTGTAACTTAGCCTGTGTGTCCGCGGAGCTAGAAAAGTTTAATGCCATACTGTGGAACATTTCAGGCGAAGTAATATAATAGTGTATATCTTTAGATTGGGATTTGAAAGGTCCTATATTACACTATAATCTTGTTTTGTTTTTTGTTTTGATTTTTGTTTTTTTTGCTGTGTTGCCTTAAAGGTTCTATATTACACAAAATTGACTAACTTTTCTGGTGGATTGCTAATCGCCATGGAGATGTTATTGCGTTGCAGGGAGTGAAACATTTTGCATTTTATTGCCAAAAATTCCTGCAAAAAACATTCAGTCTGACAGTGGGTGACTTACTTCTCCACAGATCTGACCTGTAACTTAGCCTGTGTGTGAAAGGACCCATATTACACCATAATCTTGATCTGTTTTGTTTTTATTTTATTTATTTATTTTTTTTGCTGTGTCGCCTTAAAGGTTCTATATTACACAAAAGTGACTCCAACTTTTCTGGTGGACTAGACTAATAATAAAGGTTTACTCAAATGTGTGTGAATGAAACAAAACACAACATTATTAGCTAGCATTGGTTTCTATAGCGTTATCAGTTGCACCAGAGCAAATGTCTCGTAAACTGGGTCAGAATATAGGAGCTGATAGCGTGACGTTGCATTCTGCTGCTTCCTGTACCAGTGATTATCTTTATTATTTGCTTCACTTACCTCCAGCTCCCAAAGGCCCAGAGCATCACAGCAGCATGAGCATCTGTTTGGGCAGGAATGGCACCTCGTCTCTGGGTTAAAGAACACGTATGTGCGTTATTATGGCTTTAATTGTCTTCTAAAGGTCCCATATCACGCATAATGGACTGGAGTAATCCTTTATTATTAGTCTGTTTACGTCTCCAAAGTTCAAAACTCAGGCTAAATGTGCAGGATTTGTGAGTTAAACATGTGGGAATGAAACAAAACACAACTTCAGGTATGTTTTTAATCAGGCTACAACATTGTAGGAACTTTAAACATCTTTTTAGTCACTTTTGGATGAGTATTTCAGGTCCAGAGCTCGCTTTAAGAAAGAGAGGGAGATTTGAACCAGCAAGTCACTGGTCAGAGGGAGGAGGCTTACAGTCTGTGACATTGTGGTGCAAGGATATGTAACTAAGAAACAAAAAAATCTAAATGAAAGTGGCAAAAAAAAATAAAAAAAGATTAGAATACAAGAAAAAATGAAAACAACCCAGTGGTTAGAGGGAGGGTGCTTGCAATCTGTGCCACCGTGCCGCGAAAAATTAGAACAATGGGAATAAAAAACAGATCCTACACAAAAATAAAAAATAATTAAAGCTGCATTTGTGCTCGGACATATATATATATATATATATATATATATATATATATATATATATATATATATATATATATCTTTTTAGCCTTTCAAGTATCGGCCGTAAATCTCCAGCACAGACCGATATTTTGTTTTGACTTATCTCCTACTTAAAGAATATGCATAAAACTATATTTGAACATTTACTGCACAAAGAGGTGACTGTGGGAGAGTTTTTAGTGAATTTAAATTGAATATTTGGGGAAAATAATCAAAATCGGATCATATATATATATATATATATATATATATATATATATATATATATATATATATATATATATATATATATATATATATATATATATATATATATATATATATATATATATATATATAATCAACCCAAAAATATCGGCAGAGCTTATTGGCCATGAAAAAACCCATTTCGGCCGATCTGTAACTAAAAAATAAAAAAGGAACTCAGAAAAAACACAGGCGATAGAAATATAAACATGACCCGCTTTGTCTTATCTATAGGCGAATAATGCAATATCACTATCGCTAAATAAACCATATGATATATTAACTGTAGGGCCACTTACTATGACAGTGTAACGGAGCGACCCAACCTCTCGCACACGCTGCACCCGCCCCCCTCTGCGCTCCATGAGAACGCCGGCCTCGCACTGCTAAGTACACCCAAGGGAGAGGCTCCGGCTGGGCTCTGCTTTATCAAACCTGGACTGCCACTGTATATGTATACGTGTGTGTGTGTGTGTGTGTGTGTGTGGGTGTGTGTGTGTGTGTGTGTGTGTGTGTGGGGTGGTGGGGGGGGGGGGGGCATAAGAGGGGACAGAGGGACCTGGGGGGTGGGGGACCTTCTGCAAACAGGCTAGGCTAACCTTAATATACTCCTACTGCTGCTACCGCTACACTGCATCCATCACGTACAGGGTAAGAGCGGAGGAGTGACATTTACAATATACGCTTTAAAGAGCGGGTATTACACTATTTAGATCACTATGTTTCCTTTTATTGTTTTGAAAATGCTGTACAGTGGGGGGTTACGTGGGTATTACGTTCTAAAAATAACTCGCAATAAGGGAAATCCGCGAAGTATCAGCTTTATTTTTTACAATTATTCTATATGTTTTTTGCTGTAAAACCCCTCACCACACACTTTATACACTTTTCTTACGCAGGCGTTAACATTTTCTCACATTACATATATATATAAAACAAGACAGAAAAACAAAAAAAAATGTACTGTGAAAAATTAAACCAATGGTAATTTTCCCGTTTGTGCATTTCCTTTATTACCACATCACAAGGTGGAACAGAATGTTTTCAGTTTGAGAGAAGAACTCAGCCTATAGTAAATCTGCAGGGTTTGTGTGTTAAACGTGTGAATAAAACAAAACACAATTCCAGGTTTATTTGTGACGAGGAAACAACATTATAACATAGAACAGAAAATACAGTAGTGTAGTCTCTTTAAAATGCATGAATGTTACTCCAGACATGATATCGTAATAATATGGTAAAAAGGTATCAAGAAGTAGGTCAGTTTGTATAATCTGGATCAGAAATATACAAATCAAAAGTTAATAATGAGGACTAACCCTTACCTGGAAAACCCCGGTACAGTGCGTGGTTTGATCCATGGCTGCGCTCGCACAGGCTCCGTTCACATCGGCGCATACATCATACTTGAGATTATGCAAACATAAGGGATTCTCCGCACACATACATCAAACAACGCAGAGCTCCAGAGTATACAGAATAAATCAGACCTGTGTGGAAATGTATCAGTGATGACTCAATAAGGACACGGCGTAAACAAGTCGTTTTGGATGACCCTGGTGGCCTTTGAGGGAACTGCAGCTCAAAGTAAATGTGCTTTTAAGTGTGTATTTGTTTTATTAGAAAACATAGTATTTGGGTTGTAGCAGTAGTAGTAGTAGTAGTAGTAGTAGTAGTTGTTGTTGTTGTTGTTGCTGTAGTAGTTATTGTTGATGTAGTAGTAGTAGTAGTAATTGTTGTGATTGTTGCTGTAGTGGTAGTAGTTGTTGCTGCTGCTGTAGTAGTTATTGCTGTGGTAGTAGTAGTAGTAGTTGTTGTTGCTGTAGTAGTAGTTGTTGTTGCTGTAGTAGTTGTTGTTGTTGCTGTAGTGGTGGTAGTTCTTGCTGTAGTAGGAGTTGTTGTTGCTGTAGTAGTTGTTGTTGTTGCTGTAGTGGTGGTAGTTCTTGCTGTAGTAGGAGTTGTTGTTGCTGTAGTAGTTGTTGTTGTTGCTGTAGTGGTGGTAGTTCTTGCTGTAGTAGTAGTTGTTGCTGTAGTAGTTGTTGTTGCTGTAGTTTTTGTTGTTGCTGTAGTAGTAGAAGTTGTTGTAGTTGTTGCTGTTGTTGTAGTAGTAGTAGTAGTAGTAGTAGTAGTTGCTGTAGTGGTGGTAGTTGTTGCTGTAGTAGTAGTAGAAGTAGTAGTTGTTGTTGTAGTTGTTGCTGTAGTAGTAGTAGTAGTAGTTGTTGTTGTTGCTGTGGTGGTGGTAGTTGTTGCTGTAGTAGGAGTTGTTGTTGTTGTAGTAGTAGTTGTTATTGCTGTAGTAGTAGTAGTTGTTGTTGCTGTAGTAGTTGTTGTTGCTGTAGTTTTTGTTGTTGCTGTAGTAGTAGTAGAGGTTGTTGTAGTTGTTGCTGTAGTAGTAGTAGTAGTAGTAGTTGTTGCTGTAGTGGTGGTAGTTGTTGCTGTAGTAGGAGTTGTTGTTGCTGTAGTAGTAGTAGTAGTTGTTGCTGTAGTAGTTGTTGTTGCTGTAGTTTTTGTTGTTGCTGTAGTAGTAGTAGAAGTTGTTGTAGTTGTTGCTGTAGTAGTAGTTGTTGCTGTAGTGGTGGTAGTTGTTGCTGTAGTAGTAGTTGTTATTGTTGCTGTAGTAGTAGTTGTTGTTGCTGTAGTGGTGGTAGTTGCTGTAATTGTTGTTGTAGTTGTAGTAGTTATTGTAGTAATAGCAAATTGGATATTTATTTTTATATACAACTCTTTTACCTCCACATGATTATTACTGATGTCAATATGTTGCACACTTACTAATATTAAAGCCATAGTGTGTAACTCTGAGATAAAAATAATCTAAAATGAAAGATTTTTCTTCATTTTTATTGCACTAAAAAAAACTTGAGCAGCTTCCATCTCCTCAAACCTGACTCTTCTTTGGCCTGGAGGAGGACGGCGCCGGCTTGTTTCCATGGAAATGTCGTTCCTTTGGCTATAATCTTCCACAGTGTGACATAAAACCGATCTATCTCAATGGAGAATTTTCCGCAGTACAGTTTTAACTTTATCCATGGAATCGTGCAGGTGATGTTCCACCTCCAGAAAGTGACGAACTGCACCTTTAAAGAACCTCTACCATTTTGTTTATTTATTTATTTTTTTTGTCTATACAGCATATTATAAGCACAAATACAGATTGAATGACATTACGTATCCTGGATGAGAACCATAAGGAGGCAACTGCTGGTTCAGAGAGTTCCATCCAATCAGAGCCACTGTTTGATGAGAACCATAAAGAAACAACACTTTATTGCCCCAGATGTCGTTTTTCTGTCATGGTTCAACATCAGATGGGAGAATGGGCTAAGTGGGCGGGGCTAGCTTCAAAGAATTAGCTTTATCTGTCACCCTCAGCCAATCAGAGCCTGCCGTCTTTCTTTCTTGACCAACCACCGCTCTGTCAATCAATTTTGTGTTTTTATTGACGCCGCGTAGCATATGTAGCACGCAGCATTTTTTTTTTTTTGACATGTAAAATCCCCCTACCCGTCCGGGATACCCAATTAGCATGGCCCGGCAAGCCAATCCATAGCCAATCCATAGATGCTAATGCTAGCCCCCCCACACACACACACACACAAAAGCAGGAAATCCCGGAGAATGCGCTTTCATCTCATTGGCAGAGCTCCCTTCAATGGACGCGTTTAATCTTGTATTCTGCAGAGCATGTTTGATTGGAGATAATGGCATTTTTATTGCGCGCGGTGTAATTGGCGCTATGCTAGCAGCTGCTTTATTAAATGGCCGGCTTGTGAAGGTGTTTCATTTGAAAATATCACAGGGCCTTTCGCGTTCCGCTCCACAATGTTGGATGTCCTGGATACACTTCCTGCTCTGTCTACTGTCTCTGGTTTTATTATGAGAGGATCCGGTTTGTTTGTCCGGATTTTCTCCAGGCGCTCCCCAGTGAGGACACTATATTATTGCCTGATAATATGGAAGTACATGCCAAATGAGTGTGTATTCTGCTCGTTTCTTGTAATGTAATGTTCTTTCACATTGTTTCATGTACAAAAACAGCCAGACATTTACATTCACAAAGTATATAAAACGTGAATGAAATTATGAAGAAATATAATGTACAAAATTGAGCATTTAAAGGTAAACGCATTAAATTGTTGTTATTGGTTTGTTTTGTGTTTGTAACATTTGCTATGCCCCATTGTTTTTTGTTTTGGTCTTTTGTGTGTTCTTTTGCCTTTTTTTCCTTGTACAATTTGTTTTTATTATATTATTATTATTATATTATTATTATTTGTATCGATAATGAGGTGGACTAAAATAGACAACATTTTCTCCATCGTGGTGCGTTTTCTTCTATATTTGATTGAAATTTATTGATTGAAACAGTCACCACCTATAAATATCTTCGGTTTTGGCTTGATGTATCTTTTAAAATACATATCTCGTAATTATGTAACAGTTTAAAATCTAAATTAAGCTTTTATTATAGAAACGAATCTTGTGTCCCATTGAATTACAGAAAAGCAAACTTTCTTTCTGTACTAGATGGAAATATAACAAACATGCAGACTTCAGCTTCTACTTTGAAACATTTAGATTCAAACTGATGATGAAGATGATTTTATAACTCAAGAAATTGATAAAAAAAGTGATTACAACACAAGATCTTCATTAAATATACACAGGTCACACACAAAATGATCATAACATTTACACATAACATTTACATATTAATACAACATCAGAGACACGTGATGCTTCAGATGCTTCAGACGTGGCTTCATCACTTTGTTCTTTGAAACGGGAACTTTTAATTCAAGATCTCATTACTATCTAATGCAAAAAAATTGGAAATGGGAAAAAAAAAAAAAAAAAGCTGTTGGTTATTTTGTTTCCCAAAAATAGAAATACTTTTCAAGGACAAACAAAACTGGATACACTGGTGCCAGAAATGCACTTTAATAATCTGGTGATAAACATTTATAATCAGATAAATGCACCTATATAGAGCTGTTTTGTATTGTAACAGGATTTTTTTTGCTCTGTCATGGTGTTTTTGGCTCTATCATGATGCATTTTTGTGCGGTTTTTTTGGTCTATGTGTGTTTTTGTCTATTATGATGTGTTGGGCTCTGTCGTGGTTCACTTTGCTCTATCATACGACATTGTTGCTCTGTTATGGTGCGTTCTATCATAGTATGTTTTAAGTTCTGTCATGTTATGTTTTTTGTTTTATCATTTTGTGTTTTTTGGTCTATGATGGTGCTTTTTTGGTCTTTTGGGTTGCTTTTTTCTATATCATGGTGCATTTGGGTTTCACATGGTGTGTTGCTCTATCATGACGCGGTTTTTGTTTTGGCATGGTGAAAGTTGCTTTATCATTGTGCATTTTTGCTCTTTCCTGGTGCATTTGACTCTCACACGGTGTGTTTTTTTACTCTGCCATCCTGAAATTTGGTCTATCATGGTGTTTCTTGCTTTACCATGGTGCATTTTTTGTTCTATTATGGTGAAATTTGCTCTATCATGGTGTTTTTTGCTTTACCATGGCGAAATTTGCTCTATCATTATACACTTTTGCTTTATTCTGGTGCATTTTACTCTCGCATGGTGTGTTTTTTATTCCGCCATGCTGAAATTTGCTCTATCATGGTGTGTCTCTTGCGCTAATGTGGGGCGTTGTTTCTGTGTTGTCTATCATGGTTTGTTTCCTGCTCTATTACATTGTCTTTTCTTCTATTTGATTGTTTTTTGATCTCTCATAGTAAGTTGTGAACAATCATGTTTTGTTTTGGTTTGATTCTTTTTGCTCTGTGATGGTGCGTTTTTGTCTCTATAACAGCATTTTGTTCTCTTTTGTTTGTCATGGTACATTTTCTTTCTATATCATGATGTTTTTGGACTTGGTAATTGTTTTCTATTCTATCGTGGTACATTTTTTTGTCATATTTTCTTAGTTTCTTAATGTATTCTTCCATATTACAGTGTCTTTTTCTCTATCATGGTGCGTTTTTGTCTCTATAACATAATTTTGTTGTCTTTTGCTTGTCATGGTGCATTTTCTTTCTGTATCATGGTGTTTTTGGACTAGTTATTCTGTTCTTTTCCATCGTGTTGTATTTTTAAATTATGTTTAATCATATTTTCTTTGTGTTTTGATGTGTTTTTTCTCTATCATGGTGCATTTTCTTTCTAAATCATGGTATTTTTGGACTTGTTAATCTGTTCTGTTTTATCATGGCGCATTTTTTAATCATATTTTTTGGTGTCTTGATGCGTTCTTCTCTATCATGGTGTGTTTTTCTCTATCATGGTGCATTTTCTTTCTATATCATGATGTTTTTGGATTTGTTTTTTGTTCTGTTCTATCATGGTGTATTATTTAATCATGATATATATATATATATATATATATATATATATATTTTGGTGTCTTGATGCGTTCTTCCATATCACGCTGTGTTTTTCTCTATCATGGTGCATTTTCTTTCTATATCATGATGTTTTTGGAATAGTTTTTCTGTTCTGTTCTATCGTGTTGCATTTTTTAATCATATTTTTTGGTGTCTTGATGCATTCTTCTCGATCACAGTGTGTTTTTCTCTATCATGGTGCATGTTTGTCTCTATAACATCATTTTGTTCTCTTTTGTTTGTCATGGTGCATTTTCTTTCTAAATCATGGTGTTTTTGGACTTGTTAATCTGTTCTGTTTTATCGTGTTGCATTTGTTAATCATATTTTTTGGTGTCTTGATGCGTTCTTCTCGGTCTCGGTGTGTTTTCCTCTCTCATGGTGCGTCCTCCGCCCCGTCTCATTCATCCTCATCACGTCTGTATAATCTCCCATCCGCTGCCCCCTGATCCTCCCACGCTGTTACCACTTAAACAGCTTTTTTATGGGAACTGTCAGCCGCCGCTCGTCTTAAAGTTATAGTTTGTTTTGATGTCTGCAAATAGAACTGTCCGGGGAGGAAGAGCTTAAAACAGAACGAAAAAAGGGGCCGTTGCTAACCAAAGCTATTAGTGTTAGTGATGCGTAAAGGTGCACTGCGTAACTTTTCAATTACAGCGCTCCCTGGAGTTGCTATTTGCTTTGCCTGGATTGTTCCACAGTATGGGATCTAACTCCATGGAGACGAGCAGTTGACGATGCAAGGTTAAGCACAGGTCAGATCTGCGGAGAGGCAAGCACGATAAGCGATGCGTGTTTTTCATTGTATTTTCAGCGCTAATAACATATATATTTAAACAAATGCAAGGTGGAGGTGTTTAATGCCACACTATAGAATATTCCAGACAAAGCAATAGTTTTTCCAGACAAACTGCACCTTTTAAAAAAATAAAACGACACATGGCACATCCTAGCTTTACAAATCGATAAAAAAAAAAAAAAATCACCATCGCATGCAGTAAAATCAAGTATGAAAATTGTTGATCAAAAGTCAAAACTACCTGGAAATCGCAAATAGTTGGTCATTTGGGTAGAGCCAAACAAAGCCTAAGTAGAAGTTATATGAAGTCTGTGTCTGTTGTCATGACGACGGGGGAAAACCCAGCAGAGGTCCCCATGTGGCGTGAGAACCAGGCCAATACTTCAGCTGGCAGCAGACTGGAGAGCTGAGCGACGGAGTTTCTGTACGACAAGAACTTAAGATGTTTACATTGAGCTGGAGAAAGAGGTTAGTTCTTCATAGCTGCAGAAGTGCATTGTGCAAGATTCAGCTTTAAAGGAAGTGTATGTAACCTGCTCTTACTGCTTTAGAAAAAGGTACTGCAATCACAACTGAACCTGTGTTGCCAGAGCCTTAACGTGCAGATAGAGACACATACACGTTTTTTTCATTCTCAGTATAAGGACAGGCCTCATGTGAAACCTCAGAACCTCCAGAATTCACTCACTGAGCTTCAGAGGCCGCACTAGCACTGATTAATAATTGACTGCAGGTGCTGGGGTTTAACCAGTGACGATTCAGATCCGAGAGAGGCGTTTTAGGTTCAAACCAACTGGATTTCAGCGTTGACTGGCAATGCAAATGAGGCTCATTCTGTTTTCTCTTTGGATAATCGTCCAATCATCATCAAAACAGCAAATTATAACATCAACAACTTTTTTTCTAACAAGTATTGTGATTGAGATTAGATTTGTGATTTCTGTTAATAATAGCATTCTTTTCAAAGTTCAGATCTGAAACTCGTCCAGAAGAATCGACAAAAAGACTGAAATATGAACTGACAAACTAATACAAGAATTTGTTTGGACATATGTAAACTACAGGGTTAGCAGTGTTTTATGCAGAATAAGACCCCATGGAGTTTAAAAACACAGTGGAGCACTTCCTGTATTACCACATGATGACATCACAAAGTGGAACAGTGTGTTTTCCGTTTGAGAGAAGAACTCAGCCTAAATATGCAAGATTTGTGTGTTAAACATGTGGGAATGAAACACAACTCCAGGTCTGTTTTTGATGAGGAAACGTCATTATAACATAGAAAATAACGTAATATGGGCCGTTTAACTGACCAGAACTGAAGAAGCGGCTTGGATTAGCAGCGAAACGTCTTCACTCGTACAATTTTTTATCCACTTAACAGAGTTTACTTTTTACTATGGGCCTTTTTTTTTTTAAAGATGGTAGGTCCCAAGCCACTGCAGAGTAGTAGCAGATCTTCCAGCCTGTTGCTTTAGTTCCCACCTGCAACCTTAAATGTGAACATAACAGAATGTAGATGGTTGTTCTAGTTCTTTTCGGCAGGTGCAATTTGTCTGAACGGGGCTACCATTTAGAATCTACAACTCCTCCCTGGACTGATCCCAAGCAGCGATGTGATTTATACTGTGGATGTTGACCCTGATTCTGCAGGTCTCCACAGGTCTGTGTAAGGGACCTGTGGAGCCAGGTGCATCTGCGTTTTAGGATGAAAAATTGTACGTAAGCTACACTTCATACTGCATCACTCGAATGTACTTTATTAGAAATGAGCAAAAGAGCGTATAACCATGCCTTCAAGTTAAATCATCAACATTCTCAGCGGGGTAAAGCTGCTCTGTCTGAAGCTCTGTTACTCAAGTTAGATCAAGTCTTGCTCAAGATCATGGAGATAGATCCCCAAAAGTGCTCTATAGCTCACTGTTCTTGATAGTTTGCTGGTTGAAGGTTGGGTCAAATGCCGAGGATGAATTTCCATCAAAAGGGATCAATAAAGTACACCTTAACCTTAACGTAACACCTAAATCAGGAGTGTCAACTAGATTTAGGTGTTACGTTAAGATGTGTCGATAAAGTGAGTCAAACAGTGCATTTAACACAGGACAAGACTTGGAAGATCATTTTTAGGTCTGTGTCACAATGCGATGTGATGTTATTCAGGTTATAGAGGTAGAATCTGTTCAATTTGTAGTAAAAAATACTTCCTGATCAATTGGGCCAGTTTAGGAGGAGGCATGAGGGCTGACAAAAATTGGTCTGAGGGCCGCATTTGGCCCCTGGGCCATAGTTTGGACAGCCCTGACCTAAATGGAGTTGACATCAGGGTCTGTGTTTCCTGGTTGAGTTTTCAGACCATTTCATCTGTCTGTGTTTCCAAATGTGTGCGCTGTGTCACCATATAATTATTTGCCTACGTGAGGAATATTTTTTACTTAAGGAACAGTACTCTTACTTGAGTAAAACTTTTGGTTACTCTCCCTACTGTTTTCCCATCAACATGTAGACAAAAACTACACAGTTGATCAAATCGTGCAGCCAAGTTAGTCCTGACCAAGACTAGCTCAAGATCTGGAGATGTCTGTCTCAATCTCCATAACTCAGAATGCTCTGTTCCACCTTGTGATGTCATCAAGTGGTAGTTTTCAAATTACCAGCCACACCTTTTTACCTTTTGTTCAGTAGAGATTGTCAATTCCAGGGCTGAAATCGTCCAAATGATTCAAGCGAAGGTGTGTGGAGTTTAAAAACACAGTGGAGGACTTCCTGTATCACCACATGACATCACAAGATTGCATTAATTCTTTAACTCATTAACATTAACATGATTAGTGAATATGAGAGAAGAGGATGCAGAGGTGTGGGGGTAGATAAAATGCGTTATTAGCAGTAACCCCCCACTGAACAGCTGAAAAGGTCTTGACTCAATGTTCCAGTTCTTTCAGATTATGGACAAATGCAGGTTTTGATTGCTCGCTAGCTTCAAATGTTGGCATTCCTGTGTGGAGTCATTAGCAGTTAGCGCTTCCCCAGCCAAGAACAAAAAGCTGGCATTGCTGGAAAATTCTTTCATTTCCATTCCAATTTTTCCATTTACAAAATCAGGTTTGAACTCTGTCCTTCAAGCTTCTCAAAGTCATAAAATATATTTCCAACACTTCGTGGTCTAATCAAGTCCACATGTTTTCCCCTTGAGAACGCACCAAAACTGAAAAATCTTCCTTCCTTTTAGATATATACTTTAGACCCATTAGTGTTGTCACGATAGTAAAATTTCAAACTCAATACCACAACGATGAAAAAAATACTTAGACAATAGAATGTAATTTTCAGCACAAAATAACAGTGTTTTCTTTAAAGAGGGGTATTATGCGAAATTGTTTTTTTGTTATAAAGTTGTTCCCACATCAAAAACATGTCTGAAGAGGTTTTAGATGTCATCCATGCATGTTTCAGTATTTCATCGATGTCTCTCAGGCCCTATTTGAACCCTTCTTACGATTTAGATGTAAGATTCTGCGCAATACTCAGCTCCCACGTGACAATTCTCCATAAAAATACACAAAAACATGACAAAAAACTGTGCAAAACTTGACAAACCTGATGCGATGTGCAGTAGTTTTCGTGTTGTGATGGTGCTCTGAAGGCGAAGTGGCTTAGTGTGGGGAGTAAAGGGAGGGGAGATGTAAAAAAAATATGAAAGTGAAGCTTATAAAACATGTTAATGCCTTGTTTTCTGCAACTATAGCATTTTCAAAACAATAAAACGTAACGTGGAGGTCTAAATATGTTATGTGTTTCTGGACTATAAGTCGCACTGGAGTATAAGTCGCACCAGCCAAAAAATGCATAATAATAAAGAAAAAAACATATATAAGTCGCATTTTTGTCAAAGTTTATTTGACAAAATCCGAGACAGTAGCGTCCACTAACTTAACACATTTATATTTATTCAGTACGACTATGTAAGTAAATACGTGTCTGTTTTGTTAACATAAGATATTAACAGTTAATCAAATAACTAAAGCATAAAAACAAGCTAACAAGTTTACACTGGATCTCACTCCAAATCAATAAATCCACTGAGTTCTTCATCGTCGGTGTCGCTTCTGAAAAACTCCACCCACTCCGGAGAAACCAGATGAAGCTCCTCTTCCTCTTCCGTGCGGCTATAATCAAACTCAGCAAAATATGATTACGCAGTTGTATTTATATTACTGTATATATTGTATTTGTAATTATATATTTTAATAATTTGACATATAAGTTGCATCTGAGTATAAGTCGTACCCCCAACCAAACTATGAAAAAAGTCTGGAAAATAATACTCCATAGAAGCAAAATACGCCCTCTTTAAGTTACGGTGTGGTGTTGGTAAGGTAAAGAATACTCTAAAACTGTTCCTGTTGTATCAATACTTGAGCTGACTATTTCTGAAAATGTTTGTGATATCGATTAGTATCTGATATTCAATACTTTTGGCAATCCTAGTACACATTTAAGTTTGTTTGTCACATATTAACCTACCTTGTGGAATTAGGCGACTGTGCAGAGGTGGGTTTAGAGTAGCTAGAAATCGTACTCAACTAATATAACTCAAAAGATAACTGCAACTTAGCTTAGAGTAACTATCTGGGTGTTACGTCTGGTTTATAATTTCAGGTTTATGAAATGGTAAAATGTGTTTTTTTGAGGACAGATCAACAATTTGAAAAACAAAACCATATCAAAAATGTTCAGATCTGTTCATATTGTCAACGTAAAGGTTTTGTCACTTGTTTCACAGGCAGGAAACCAAAACTTTGACTGAAGTAGGACTATGTTACACTGACGAGTATGAGTATTGCTGATTAGTAAAAGTATCACTGTCTGAAAACTACTCTCGGAAGAATTTGATAAAAAAATGACTTAAATGTAACTGAGTACCAATCAATTTTTACTCCCTATGTACAGTAGTCATAGTTTAAACACATAAACTCCGCCCACAACCAAGAACCAGAAGGGAAGAGGGGCAGAGTCTGAAAATATGAGGAACGGTGTGATTGGTCTAACAGGTTTCCACACTGCAAACTCCGCCCCTGCAGCCAGGCGTTTGTAACCAGAAACACCTGGCTGTAAACAAGGCAGTCATGCGTGATGTCATGTACTACTTGAAATCGCAGCGGTCACTGGAGGCAGCACACGTTCAGTTTTATACGTTTTTGGACCATAACTCCGCACATTTACATTAGATTATACTAAAATGAGAAGGAGAATCGCTACCAGTTACTCGGGTCACTTCACTTACCGTATACACGATATATTCTGTGCGTTTGACCCACTGTTTTTTTGCGTGCCACCCGTTCATCAGCTGCGTAAACAAGACTATCTGCCTGTCTGACGTCTAAGTCCAGTCCCAGAGCGGTGATCTTCTGGCCTCCGGGTTCTGCGTAGTTATTTTTGTGTTCCCCCGAGAGCCCGGAGAAGGGAAAAGACCATATATAACTGCATCAACACAATGTTTACATATGTCTGAATGTAAAGCTAAAAGAGGCACTATGGAACATTTGTTTGTCCATGGAGATGTTGTTGCTACGCTGAGAATGATCTACGGTGTTGGTACTAACTATATCTACAAAGACAAGCCAGGTCATATCTGTGGAGAGGCGATGTCAGAGTAAGAACGCGCGTGTTTTTAAGATATTTTTGAGCAGTAAAAACACCCGTAGTGAAATAAAAAGTGTATATACGTTTAATGTCGTACCATGGAATATTTCAGGCAAAGTAACAACTAAACATCTCCATAGAGACAAGGTTACGCATTACACCTTTGATTTAGTGAAAAGATAAACTTGTAAATGAGTAAATAATAAACGCTGCGTGCTGTCTGCGTTGAATTATAAAGTGTTTTATTGTCCGGTAATCAGGAAGTGCATGGTTAGCATGTTAGTTGTCATGGCAGACCTCTACCCTTGTTTCTTAGAGTTGTGAAAAGCACTTATAAACTCATCATGGTGAATAGTTAGGACGTTCAAACTGCGTAAGGTAAGTGAGGAATAACTGTTTAGCATTAACTAGTTCTGTTTTTCACGTTTTTAAGATAATAAAAATCAGGTACAGCGTCTTAAAGTCTAATCAAGGTGTAATTTTTATTAAGTGTAACTATAAATAATGTAAAAAAAAATAAAATCGCTAATTAGCCTCTGCCTGGCATCGGCGAGCGTTAGCATTAGCATTGACGTTGCCTCGCCTGTTACATTTTAATAGGAGACACTGCTTCTCGGCTTCTTGTATCAGCACATTCTATAGCCGCTGCACTATCTCTCCTGTGCACCCACACTCGTAGCACTCCACGTCTCAGTAGGCCGTATTTAAACGTGGAAGCGTGCCAGGACTCGGCGCCGTAGGTGGCTGAGTAATGCACCTGAGCTTAAACAAAAGACGGGACAGTTTAGATCTCGGCCTAAAGTGTTTCTCCGTGTGCAAAAATGTTTATCTTCTCCCAGGCGCGTGACACTAGCTAGCTGTGTGTTGACAAGCCACGTTTTAAAAGTATCCTCAAGGTATTGGGGTGTATGGTGTGTCGGGAAGTGCTTACCTGGATTAAAAATATGTATTAAAGTTTGATTTTTATAAACTTGACCAATCCTCGACAGGTTCAAATCAAATTAAACTGATAATCTTTGCAATGCTGGTTTATTCTTATTTACAAAAAACATTGGATGTGATATCCATGTTATATTATAATTTGGTGTTTTGGTTTTGTTTTTTGACCCACACTTCAATGCTCCTTGGGCTACGTGACCCATTTCCAAATCTGGAATTTGTCTTGGTCAGAACGTTACCTTCACTGGAGGATTTTGACGTATTGTCCACGTTTTGGGTTGATGTGGGAGTCCAAAGTCCAGCGTTCAGAGTATAACTTTTCAGTAACTGTATTCTGGTGAAGTTTGGTGGTTTTAGGGATGGGACAATAGATAATAATATCATTTAGAGTGATAAACATATAATCGTGATAGTCACCGACAACGATAATCACCATTGTATCAGCAGAATGTGCCGAAAAAATTGATTTATCCACAGGGACGGACAAAGGAGTCTATTGTCCAAGGGTTTAGGGGCCCAAATTGGACTCTTTTCCTTTTAATTTGTATTATAGGGGGCCCATGTGAGACTTCTTGCCCCGGGCCCCCAAATTTCAGTTGACGGCCCTTTTCATCCAGAATATTCTTCGCTGGATTGTAGTTGTTTTCACTGATGACAAAGTATAAGACTATAACAGTTATAATTATTCATATCCATAACATTTTAAACTGTCAGCAATGTGATATATAATCGTTAATCGCAATTATTTTGGCCATGATAATTTTGACGCAAAATTTCAATCCAGTCCCATGCTGAGGTGGTGTACAGTTATTGTCCTATAAGCAAAAAAAAGATCTCACCATTTGGTCAAGCAATGCAGACATGAAACTGCAGCGTACAGACAGAAAACACAGCTGTTGTGAAGCGTGCGTGTGTGAATGTTCCTTCTGTAATAAGTGATAAATAAATGCATTACTAATGGTGCAACACACTTAAAGCTGTCATCTTCCACTGCCGCGTTTTTTCTCTATAATATAATGCAACGCAACGTGAAAGTAATCTGTGTATCAGTGGTGGAGGAAGTACTCTGTTTGTTAAAGTAAAATATTGAAGTGCATGTGCAAGTATTTTCTGCGTAGATTTTTGTTAACTATTAAAACGGGAGAGCTTGGTAAAGAATTGTTTGGATTTTTTGTCAATAGTGGCGATTAGGGTTGTCAAAAGTATCGAAAATCAGATACTAATCGAAACTAAAAGTATTATTGAAACTGGATACTTATTTGAGAAGATATTGATACTAAAAAAGTCACATTTACAAAACAGAAATGAACCTTTCCTGAAGCTTTAGAATAATTTTGAGCTGTCTCAGAACAAGTATAAGACACATAGACCAGGAGTACCCAAACTCTTCAGATTTATTACATTTAATACAGTTTTGACTTCATACGTTAAACAAGGCTTGAAATATTAGTATTAGGTCTATATGACAGTGCAGTGTGATGTTATT
The DNA here is from genome assembly GCF_009829125.3 of Periophthalmus magnuspinnatus. Taxonomy (NCBI): domain Eukaryota; kingdom Metazoa; phylum Chordata; class Actinopteri; order Gobiiformes; family Gobiidae; genus Periophthalmus; species Periophthalmus magnuspinnatus. Next base: position 20,204,544 of record NC_047144.1, read on the forward strand.
TAGGTTATATTTGTAGGATTATTCAAATTTACCATAAAAAGTACTGATTATGATCAATTGGGCCAGTAAAAATAGGTCTGAGGGCCGCATTTGGACCCCGGGCCATAGTTTGGACACCCCTGACATAGACTAACATACGCCCAAGAACCACTATGGAACCTACCAGGACGATGGATGGAGGGATTACATCGATAACATAACACCACATGGTAATATTAAAGAAGGTACTAGGATTTCATGTTGAAAATCACATTCTTTTGTCTAAAGAGTGTTTTTAGTACCATCATAGTATCAGAATGGGTTTCGGGTGTATTCTTTAGTGGCGACGGAATCCCTTCGTCGATATTTCTAGGCGTTTTTATGTCTATATTTTTGTTTGCTCAAAGCCAGGACTCTCCATGGAACCCACACTCGAACCGTGGGTGAAAAACTGCACCGCTATCTGCTCCCCAAGTGTCTGTTATGCTGATGTAGATAAGTGCAGTGAAGAGGTAGCACTCCCCTAATCAGGCTCTGCTCTTGTCTTTGGTTCTGCTCCTCTTGTCTCCAAAGCAAACAGCCTCTCTCCAGGACGGCAGACGGGGCCGACAGCCAGCAGACACGTGTCCTTGAACAAGTTCCAGATCGTCGCCTGGATACTTTGAATATTCAGGTTTGGAGATAAGAAGCGATAGCGTTTGAAGTGATGGGTTTGGAAGTGGTTGTGCCGTGACCTTTTGGTGTCTAGTAGCAACAAAAAGAGTGTGGTACTACAGTGAAGACTTAATACTATTGGCGTACTGAAGGTAAGATGGAGATTAGAACCAGTTTGTTGAAGCTGTGTGTAGCCCTGTCACGATAACAAAGTTTGAAGTGAGAGATATATATTATTAAGTAAATATAGACGATGAACGATATTGAAACCAAAGCAGAAAGCAAAATTACCCTCTAAAAAGTACTGTAAATGTACAATATTGCTAAAAAATATGAGTTAGTTTGCATCTATAACGAGTCATAAAAGTTCATAGTTCAAACTTCTACAGCTCAAATCTCATCGTAGTACAGAAAAACAACTAAAATTTAACCTCTAATGCAAAGAAAAAGTACAGTATTTTCCAGACAATAAGTTGCACTTTTTTTCGTAGTTTGGCCGGGGGTGCGACTTATACTCAGATGCGAAATATGTTTTTTTTCCCATTATTATGCATTTTATGGTTGGTGCGACTTATACTCCAGCGCGATTCCAGTGCGACTTAGGTCGTATTCACACTAGCACTGGTTAGTACGCTTTAATCGAACTCTAGTTCTTTTGGCCACAAAGTCCGGTTCGTTTGGTCAGGTGTGAATGCGCAATCGAACTCTGATACGGTCCAAAAAAGCGAACTCTGGTCCGCCAAAAAGCCTAGGTCTCGGTCCGGTTGAAGTGAACTCTGGTACGGTTCAAATGCATATGTGAACGCCAAGCGGACCACAGGCCGCTCCAAAGACAGGAAGCGGATTACATGAAGAGCATTCTGGGTAAATAAAACCAAAACACGGGTGCAAAGCTAGCGGAGCAGAGAAATGGCTCGTGGTCAGACGTGGAGTGAAGAGGAGGTAAAAGCCCTCATAGAAATATGGTCTGACGAAAATATATGTCAGTTACTCGTGACCACGCACAAAAACAACGAGATTTATAAATTAATAAGTGAAAAAATGAAAGCAGTAGGATTCCCCCGCACTGTAGCGCAGTGCCCATTTTGTTTATATTTCCCTGCGGAAAAGAAGTTGCGTTGTATTGACCAATAGACGAGCGACGTTTCTTCTTCATGGTTTTTTGTCTCGTTTCCTTCCATGGTTTTTGGTACAGCGCCACCACATGTGAAGGATTAGACAAGCTTCTCAAAAGGTTCGGTTCGTTTGACAAAAAGCAGTGTGAAAGCAAACCGCTCCAGTTGAAAATGTTAACAATGTTTCAATTTTGGTCCCGAATCGAACCGAGTCTACTGGACTATTAGGTGTGAAAACGACCTTATACTCCAGTGTGACTTATACTCTGAAAAATACAGTACCTACAATAAATACTGACCCCCACCCAAAAAATATTGTTCAATCTTTTGTGTACTGAACGATAAGTCGAGCTGTGTGGACTTTAAAACAAAGAGAAGCACTTCTGGATTGCTTCTGGTTTAATAGTTACAAATCATAAAAATCTGAATTACTGAAACATGTGCAAAATGAAATAAAAAACATGACTCCGTACAGTAAGACGTTTCAGTACAGAAGCGTTTCACTGTAGAGAAGGTTTCATTGCTGGTCACCTGGACACTTTTTCCGATCGAGACATTCCGGCTCCGGGCCAGAAGCCATTTTAAATCTGATGGAATTGGCTTAAAGCTCTGGACTTTATCCTAACCTGAAGGCAAATTTGTGCGTCCATTCCACCTCCATTTTAAAACCACAAAGCACTCATTTGCAAACTGTTTACAGAAGTGTTCTCAATCCGTGGAACAAGAAGACAACAAACCAATCAAATCCTAATCAGGTGCTTAACAACGTGGCAGGTGAGACGGCCAGTACACAAAAGAGGCATAAAGACCATAGACTGTGTATATAAATGGGCATAGCTAACGCGCTAGCCGCCAGTTTCCAAATAGGAAGTGATCATGGGCGCTCCTCCAGCTCCATCGACGCTGGCTTCAATTCACTTTACAATGAAAAAAAAAAAAAAAAATGTCACCTCTCTGTAACTGCTGTAGTGAGCCTTGTTATTTTAGTCTTAAAAGGTTTGTATTAAACCTCTCTACATGATCCTGGTATTTTTATGACTTTATTTTGTCAGTAGATCAAGATATGAACATTATTAACAAACAAATTAGGTGACTTCTTTCCCCGAGGTTGCTCCCGTTAGCGTTAGCAACAGGTTTGACTGACTAAACCAGCGATGTGGGCGGGAAGAGCCGTTAACTTCAACAACCTCGCTCTAGATTGGCTCTTTGGTTGCTATGATACTCGCGGTCAGAACTCCAAATATGGAAATCGGCTCAAAATTCGCCGCTATAACTGCTAGCCTCGATTAGCTTCATTTGACTGGAATCCCAACGCTATGGGTGACGTCACACTCACTTAATCCACTTTTTTACACCGTCTGTGATAATGATCCGTAGTGATTTCAGGAAGTAAACAATTGCAGGCCAGTTTCACTCTTAAACTCTTCACTCAGGGGCTGGTATTACTTGACCCAGGTTAGAATAAAGCCCAGAACGTCAAACAAGTTCCATCAAACTAAAAATGGCTTCTGGAGGGGAGCCAACACGTCTTGATGGCAAAAATAATGCCCCGATAACTGCTGCTGAAACCGCCTCTACAATGAGTCCACACACTTTTCATGCGGAAACTGCTTCAAGCCATTTAGAGTATTAAGTACCCAGCCTTTTAGTGTTCATTTTAGTATCTCACAACAGCTACTTGTGTCTCCAGTGCGCGTTGGTGTTTAGAAACCTGCTTTAGCTAGGTCTTAATGTTGTTACGCCATTGGGCAACGCACTTTAACGACACTTTGCCTGATTTCTTGACACAAAACTAGTTCATTTTAAACTGCAATGGTCCAAAGTTAAGTCCAGAGCGTCGTAAGTATTCACCGCAGATGAGTTTATACACTTATTTCACGACGTTAAGAGGCTAGAGCAGTGCGCAGTTTCGCCATCACGGTAATGCTAATAACAACTAGCATGCTAACAGTGCACTTCTTGGTTATTGGACAATATAACACTTTATATACAGACAGTACGCAGCGGGTTTTTCACCTCAAGAGCTGCTTATACAGTATTTTCTGCACTGCTCATGATCGTTGTCAGTCGAAACATAAATATGATTAATATAGCCAGTTTGTAGAGCCAATCCCTTATAAATAATGATCCGTTTCGGCATCTGTGGATTGTAAATTTGGATATTTCTGCAAAACCAGTGAATCTCCCATAGAATTATATAAGCCCTCGCCCTCCATGTGAAATTATGACATCATCTAACTCTAAAACGTGAACGCAACCTATTGAATTTCCCATAACTCAAGGATTTGTTGGTTTATGCAGCTGATGGCGTAAGAAAGCTGCGGCATCGGCGAACCCCTGGAGCTAACCGCACACCATTAGAACTGTACAGAAGTGTATAGCTTATGTTGTGATTGCGTAGGGCAGTTTAAGGTTGAAGATGAGTCATACAGCACATAGCGAGACTACAGTATCCTCTTTGTTTATCCTTCTCTGAGCTCCTAAACATGTCCACGGGCTGCAGTGAAGCCATCACTGAGAAGATAAAGAGGACAGCGGAGTTGAAGTTCTAGCCTGAAGGACCACGTAAAGCTTTGTGTCGATAATCAAGGCACTCGTGGATCATTATGTTATGATTTGAATATTTTAAAATCACAATATTGATCTAAAATGACTTAAAAGAAACAAGTCCGCTTACTTCTGTGTTCGAAAACTGCGGTGCCCAATGGGAGCTGATACCACCGTGAACCTCATGACAACAAAAAACGACCGACAGAGTTTAAAGGCGTTAGAACGTTTAATTAAAGAGCCAAATACTCGTGTTTAGTGAAGAATCTCATTATTGGCATATTCTACAATAGCACAACCACGGTCAAAAACTGTGTGCCTCTATTCTGTAGCACTGACACATCCTTAATTAGCGTTTAAATAGACACACCTGAGCACGCCCAGTGAGACCAAACAGGAAGTACAGTGACACACAGTGGCTGGTGGTGCAAACACATAAAAAAGGCTTCAAAATGGCTCTTACACGATAATGAGCAGCAGATTTGTACCAAAATGACCACGCAGCACTGCCGAATCGTACATGTAAATTGGAAAATAAAGTAAGTACAGAACAGGTATTGATGAGCAACATGGCGTCTTGAAAACAAGCGATTAAAGATTGCTCAAATGTGCAAGAATCACTCCAAATACAACTTCGGGTGAGGAGAAACAACTGTAAGATGATTAAAAGCTCTAAAAAGTCATTTTTACTGAATAGATGGAACATAAACTCACCCTATGAATGCAGGATTTGTGCGTTAAACATGTGGGAATGAAACAAAACACAACTCAAAGTATGTTTTTGATAAGGAAACAACTTTATAACATAGATCAGAAAGTAATATGGAGTAGTATGCGTCTTTTAATAGTCTTTTTTTTACGTTATGCAAGTTGTAGTCGTCATAATGCGTTACCTTATGTAGATTCCAGAAATTTACAGTCTGTTAAGCGTTTGCCCTCAGTACAGAAGGTAACCGGTTAAGACACAACCTCTAATTATGTCCATGCACCGGAAATGAAAGACGGGGCATCTGGCATAAAATCTACATCTTCAACCTGTCAGAAATGTTAACCAGCTTCTTTAGGTCATACAAGTAAACACAGCTAGCAAAGTCAAACCTTCTCAGATCAACTTTAACATAATTTGCGCTGTACCCAATTGTGAATCTCTGCCGATGTCTACCGTTCTTTCGTTCTCCCTGTACTTCGGGCACTCTGTTTGCTCTTTGACTTATGCTCTAGATTTGCCTGGTCATCATGGAAAGCATGTATTTAGACGTGCACGTATACACACTCCACATCAAAGCTCGCCGCTCGCTGGGTTAAGCTAACAGAGCGCCCCAGTGCAAGCAACGAGCACTGATTAATGTACAACACGCAGGCGGCCATATTGGAAAGGACTCGCTCACTCTCTCTTCTAACCGACTTTGATATGATTCCTTTGGTATTTAATGTTTTAGAACTTAAAATAACGCCTATGTAGAGAAAACACATGTTATGTTCCATCAAATGCAGTAGCGGGTTTTGGTGTTAGCACGTCATCTACAAGCAGGTGCGATAATGGACCAACAAAACAAATGAAAAACAAAAATAAAAGCAACTTAACCACATGCTAATATAAGTATGCAATGGTAATGAATGCAGTTTGATGGTTTAAATGTTCAGAATGAGTGGTGATGTTTTATGGACTTAAAAACTGTGCAGGACTTCTGCCTTTGACGTCACAATCCAGGTAAATTTGAAAGTGAGTGATTTCTGAGGCTTGTAAACTTGTAAACGGGATTAGCGAAGGTATGTTTGTTATTGAGCTAGCATTATAACATGATTAAAAGCTAAGTCAATCTTGCATAATATGAGTTTTTTTAAAGGTACAGTATCTAAAGTTGCTAAGAATCATGTCACTTTTGGGCCCAAACGGCTGATTTCTAGCATTTCTAGCTCTCTTTTTTTTATTTTGCCACACTGCTAAACTCCAAAGTGATATCATACTTAACAACTCGTTCTCTCTTGCTTTTCTGTGCAATAAAAAGAAACAAAATGACCCAAATGTTCCTCCCCCTTAGAGCAAAGTGAACTGTTACAAAACTGCACCTCACAAGCTCGACATCTTTTGTTTGTGCTAAATCCTTTTGTTGCACTCTACCTGGAGTTACCCTGGATCGTAGGCCTCCTTGTCTAAAACTGCGAGGCGGTCCGCTGGGAGAGATTCCATTCCCTGCCTCTACCGCTCTCTCCCACTGTCTGCTAAGCTATTTGTTTTTGTCAGTGCTAAAGCTATCCGCCGTTATAGACTGTATACACCGAGCCTCGAGTGTGCCATCTCATCAGCACGGCCATAAAACTTTCACTCTTGTAAGATAGGTTTTCAAGTCCGCAAGAATAATAAAGGCAATGTCTGTGCGGTGAAGTGGGCAGAGGAAAAGCAACAATTTGTCCAAGTGCCAAGTGAAGAGGTGCTCAAAGATGCTAACTCCAGACACTAGGGGTCACTGCAGGGACAAATGACATAGTTTAGGTGAATTATTTGCTATTAAAGAAGAGTTATTGTCTTAAAGTTATAATCTATGACACACGTGGATCATTATGGTCTAATTTGGACACTTTAAATTGCAATATTGATCTAAAAAAAGAAGAAAGAAACAAGTTCGCTGAGTTGAGGTTTGGAAAATTGATTAAAACTTTTAATCGCTGCCCAGTTCTACTCAGTGCGAAAACTAATATTGAAACTAGAAAGTCATTTGAGCAAGTATTGATATTAAAAAGTCACTTATACAGAACAGAAATGAACCTTTCCTGAAGCTTTAAACTAATCTTGAGCTGTAGCAGATCAAGTATAAGAAACATAGACTAGTATAAAAGAAAAGTACTACCATTTAATGTTGAAAATCACATTATATTGTCCTAAAAAAGAGCATTTTTTAAATTATCATCATGGTATCAGAGTCAGTTTTGAATATGGAATCTATACGGTAGTAGGGATGGGACAATAAACAATAATAGAATCATTTGTGGGACATTTTATATAATTGTGATAATCGCCAACAGAGATAATCAACTTTATGTACAGGAAAATAAATAAATAAAAAATATTCACAGGGGAGTCGACAGGGGGGGGACAAAGGGGCCCAGAATTGGAGCCTCTTCCTATTAATTTGTATTAGAGGGGGGCCCATGAGAGGCTTGTTGTCCTGGGCCCAAATTTTAGTAATAATAATAATAATAATAATGGTAATAATAATAATAATAATAATGGCGGTAATAATAATAATAATAATAATAATGGTAATAATAATAATAATCTCTGCTAAGGTGTAGTTGTTTTCACTATATTATATACAATATTAAAATTATAATTATGAAAAAAAGTGCGACTTATAATATGGAAAATACAGTATTCATATCTATAACATTTTTAAGCTGTCAGCAACTGTAGTAATTATCGTGAAATAATCGTTTATCGCAATTATTTTGGCCATGATAATCGTCACTTAAAATTTCAGAATCGAGTGTGAAATTCCAGTTCGCTAACACTACATTATTTCAATCATGTTTTACTACTCTCCGCTTTATACTCTTTTAATTATTCTCTTTGAACCGCAGCAGAACTAACCTCGCTTTGAATGGGATTACCGCAGCGACAATGTGTCAAAAAGCATTATGTTCGGCGCGCGCTTCCCCATTTCCCTTTGGTAATGCATATGTGTCAGCATTAGCCTATTACAGTAATGAGAGCGCGGCCCGGGTGGGACAGAGAATCAACACGATCAATAAGGCCGTATTACCAATTAACTGCACGGGAGAGCGGCGGGCTTCGGCGAGGCAAGGGTGAGGAGGTCAGGGAGGCGGGCCAGTGTCCAGAGTGGAGCAGATTCTATTGTTTGACGCAAGAGAAGGGGTGTTTATTCGCTAGTTCAGGGGTAAACGCTGATTACAATGGGACACAGACGCATTAGGTTGGAGCTAGTCTCAAAATCATACAAAACGTTTGTGGACTGAGCACGGGACGTTATCGTACTGCTAACTGTAAGGAGGGTTTGAATAGAGCCCGGGAGAGATCCAAAATCACTTCAGGCATGTTTTTGATGAGATAACAATGTGATAGTAATATAACACCCTCTCTTTAACTCTATAGCGTCGCCGATAGATTCACGGTTGCGGACTTTCCATTACTGTAACTCCGCAACCAATTGTGCTTCATGTAAATTCAAACGGCGTCTCAAAGCAAGAGGTATGAAGCTCTTTAAATATGTTACTGTCTTTACGGTAATGTGCTTACGTTGTCCTTTCGAAGTCGACCAATCAGAGCACAGGTGCCACCAGGATTCTCCCAGTCAGCTATTTGATGCATCTAAAGAAAAATAAGGATGGATATGTAAAATAGAGGTAGTTGTGTGAAAAAAAAAAAGTCTAGGCGAGCTATAATGATCTATAATGTGTTCGATCCTTAGAGCTCCGTGCCTCTGCTTTGAGACGCCGTTTGAATTTATGTGAGAGCACAATTGGTTGTGGAGTTACAGTAATGGAAAGTCCGCAACCGGCAGAGTCGATCGGCGGCGAAAGCATCTGAAGCTATTGAGTTAAATTAATGGCCACATCAATACAGTGCTTTTCTACCTTCAAGGTGCTCAAAGGAACCACTCACATATCCATACACCAGTGCACCAAACACTATAGGGCAGGAGTCTCAAACTCGCGGCTCGGGGGCCAATTGCGGCCCGCGAGACAATATTTTGTGGCCCGCAGTACAATATGAAAGTTTAATGTTAGTGTGGTCACTCACACTGTGTACTCCCGTCACAAAAGATTCAACAAATAATGATGTATATCCATAAAATCCACAAGAATTGGCATATTTCCTCATGTACGTTGAAAACAGCAATGACGTTTGAAAAGATTTTTTTTAGTAAGGCTTTTTTTTGTGGAATACCTGATACCCAGCTTCACCCAGACTCTGCCTCCTGCGGCTCCAAGATAATTCAAGTTTGAGACCAGGATTTGAACCGCTAACCTTCAGATAAGAGGACAAACACTCTACCGACTGAGCTACTGTCGCCCTCGAACGAGTCACTCCTTTTCATACAGTTTATAGCTTAATTATTTACGACAACAGCAACATTCGGCTACTTTCTTATTGTTACTTCCAAATGAAAAAGGAAGAAGAAAAACACAAGATTTATGGTTTAAAAAAAAAACAACAGAAACACAGATTTATTGTGTAGCTTGTTGTTCCGTCATGTTTGTGCTGTGTTCAGATGAAGGGATAAAAACGTCGAATAAACCCAAACCATATGTGGCCTGTTGAGCACGCCACAGAGGCTGCAGCAGTACCATGGCACTGCTCCCGGACCATATATTATCCAGTGCGCTGTCTTGTCTTCCTGTTCCCAAAGCAACCACAGCTACTTACAACGTCTTCATTAACACAATCTAACAAAGTCATCAGAAACTCGCAGTTCGAACGGCTGCACTAAAACAATCAAAGAAGACAAGAAGCTTTTTATGATATTTGGAAATAAACCAAACAACATGTAGCTTACGACTATACATTTTCTTTTTCTGAAGTAAAACTGACTTATAATGCCTAACCATATTTAATAATAACGCACATAAATTCCGAGAAAAGCAGCGTATCAATTGCTTTTGTGACTCAATATGTAAACAAAAGAAAAACTACAAACCACGGCAGTTCACATGAGTCATTCCTGAGTCCAAAAAGTCATGTTTTATACTGTGCCTCTTTTTAAATGCTATTGTGGGGGAGCTTTTTAATTTATCATCAAGATTGTTCCACTCGCTAAACCCTCGAACAGAAATACAATGATGTTTTTTAGTGGTTCTGGTCTTACTTTTTTGAATATACCTGTTCTTCTAAGACAGGGGTGTCCAAAATTTCTCATTAAGAGCCACATATAAAAACACAAACAAAGCTGAGGGTTGATTGAGGGCCATAGACTGGTCACGAATACAGTGAATACTTAAAATCTGCGTTATTATTACAAGTTAGACTGAACCACTAGACCTTTATTCACGCTCACATCCTCAATGGGACACTTTAAATATTTGATATGGGCTTGTTAAAGTAGATTTTCAGAAATATACGGTAAAAAGTGATATGGAACAATTTACCTGGAAGCCTGAGGGCCAAGAAAAATTGGTCTGTGTACCGCATTTGGTCCTCAGGCCACAGTTTGGACATGCCTGTTCTAAGATGATATTGACTCTTTCTCTGTTCGAATAACATCTGTAAAGAAGGGTAAAGCTTATGATTATCTGCCTTATGCTGTACATCATTACGGCTGTGCTCAAATCAACAAGATCAGACAATTTTACTAGTTTTAACTTAACAAAAATAGGATTTGTTGGTGCAAGATAGTCTTTACTGTATTTTCTGGACTATAAATCACACTTTTTTCATAGTTTGGCTGAGGCTGCGACTTATACTCAGCTGCGATTTATATGTGAAATATGTTTTTTTCTTCATTATTATGCATTTTTTGGCTGGTGCGACTTATACTGTTTAAAATACAGTACTCAGAACACGCTTATGATGAGCTTGGGTGAAGGAAAACCATGATTTATTTAAGGGTGGGCTCATTTTTGTGGAGTTTGGGTGTTGTCCTTCGCATTGTTTAAAGGTCCGTCCGATCGTGTTTGGAGCTTTGAAAAGTTTGTTGGCCCTTAGTCCTTTTGCAGACTTGACCCAAATGATCGTAGGCAGTAATTTTACACGATTACTCAAGTATTTCTACCACTATAACTTCAAAAACATCGGCCCAGAATAAAAATCGGGGCGTCGGCTGCTCATTGGGGCGTCAGTAGCTCAGCTGGTGCAGTTTTTGTCCACTGATGCACAGGTTGGCGATGCGATTCTAGGTCCCAAAGATGCGTCATTGGGCAAAACACTTAACAAGCCTCACCTTTAGCGTCTGCGTACAACGATGTATGAATCCGTGTGTGAATGGGTGAGTGAGTCCTTGATGTTTGAGTGCCTCGAAGATGGAAAAGCGCCATTATAAAACTGTGACCGTTGACAACTGACCAATAGATGTTCCAAGTACGATGGCTCTGTCAAAACTGGGTCAATTGCACCCATCTGAATCATTCACGGTATTAACTACCCGTTGGTGGCCCCCCGCTTTAATCTCGTCCAATGTGAGAAACTAAACACGTTTGAGATTACAGTTATAAATAATTTTTAATATCAAGATTCTGCTCACATTTGAATTGCTAAACTAATACAAGACTCAAATTGATTCCTGAACTTATTAGCAGGGTTAGCAGCTCTTATATGACAGAAATCACATATTTAGCTGCGTTTCCAAAGGTTGTTTGAGGTTCCTGGGTCTCCATCACCAAAGATCTAGGAGCACGGCCTGTGTACCATTTGCTCCTCAGCAGCTCTCAGTTCTCACACCAGCTGCTCTCCGGCCCAGTTTGTTTAGTGTGAAGTGCCTGCTCCTTGGCATCACCGTGACTGAGGGCACAACTCCCACAAATGTTTGGCTTTAAGTGACAGATTTACATGTTTTGCTTATTATGAATTAGTTTGGTGGGATAGGACCTGTGGTAAATATTTATTCTCAGCCTGATTGTGGAAAAAAAATGTAAAAGAAAAGGTGCAAAAAAAAGGAATTATGTCGGTTTCTGTTCTGAGGCTCGGGAATCGCTCTGTAGATCTTTATTGTACAGTCGGGTTAAAGGCAGCGTACAGCAAAATGCAAAGCAGAATCAAATGCAGAGTCTAACAAATTGAGATTACACCATTGTTTTAAATCGTTCCTGAGTTTTCTGTGATTACAAGAAATGGCACTGTTGTATGGGAAACAGAACATTTTGTATAACAATTTGTATATTGTTCACAATTAGCAGTGAGTTAAAAAAAAATGTAATAGCTTAACTCTACCTATGCCATCAAAAAAGCAAATTCTACTGTAAATGCAGGGGCAATTTGCAGTTTATACTTTAATTTATCATAAACAGAGGTGTTGTTATTTATTTGTATTAAACTAATCATAGCTTGGACCTTCTTTACATTATGGTCGGTAGGTAATAGTTATCGAATTACCTCTATGTATGTCAAATCTGCTGCCCGTGTCCAACCTAGAAGTAAACAAGGGCCAAAACTTGTCTAAACTGCAAATAGTTTTCTTTTTTAATCAGTTCTTTTTGCTGCATTTGAACAAAAAATCTAAACAATATACTCAATTTTCTAATTTTGCATATTGTCAAAGCAACACTAACCGCCAATCTCAAGTAGAAATTATGCAAAATCGCCATGTTGAAGCTTTCTACCACGTTATAACGTTGTTCCCCCATCAAAGACATGCCTTTCAGTAATTTAGCGATCTCTCCCGGGCTCTATTCAAACTGTTTTTGTCCAATACTCCGCCCACAAATCTACGTTATCCATGCTCCCACACCGTAACTCTCTAGAAATATAAAAAGCATCATGCAAAACCATACACAACCGTATAAAACATGTTCATATGTTGTGTTGGGTTTATATAGCATTTTCAAAGCAATAAAAACTAACTTGATGATCTTAATGTTACGTGTTAGCGGTTAATACCCCGTAGAAGTGCTTTAAAACATCCATCAAAATGTTAGCAGTCTGCGTCATTTGCCATTCTTGTTACCGTGAAGCAATAATTTGAACTATCTTTACTGAAACTTTCCCTTCTCCTAACCCCGTGACTGCAAAGTACAAAACGTTCTAGCACACACACGCGTTACCAATACTAGCCGCACAGGAGTTTTAGTTCTGCTGGTGGAGCGCTTGCTAACAGCTCTTTGAACACAACAGTGGGAGGTAACTGGGTCAGGCTAGCTAGCACTTCTTCTAGCACCTTGGAGTATGAATAATTCAGCTGGCCTCTCACGTTCAAAAGGAAAAGTTTTTGTTTACCCGGCACACCTGATTAGCCGCGGCTCGCTACGGAATTGTCAGGGGAGATTGTCACCAGTCTCACTTAATAATGGCTCAAAACAATCGCACGGAGTCTACTCTGGCGGCGCTAAGCTAAATTAGCGGGGTGAGAAATGAAGTCTTCCAACGTGTTTGTGTAAGATAAGATGCAAACAGTGTTGGTTTTTTGAAATAGTGCAGTACTTAAGGAGAAATACTGCAACTTCTACTAATACTACTCTTATAATACTGTCACATTGTATATTACTATTTATGCCTGATATTTTCACAATTATGACTCACGTACCAACAAAAAACAACTCCTACTACTCTTACCACAAACGCTGTCACCGCTAAAGCTTTCAGTATTGCTCTTTTTCCAACAACCGTGACAAAAACTACTACTACTAATACTTACTTAATCAATGTCAGCTCCACGATCAGATATAAAATTATAATTGTAAGTAACTTTGAGTGTCCAACAAAGTGCAGTGTTATTACTTCAACTCTTGTTAACCATTACTTTTCCCATTAACTCTTTACCGAAACCACTGTGATGTATTCTTGTTTTCGATGGAGTTTGGCCTTAGGTTAAACTTTGCAGCCAAACCACCATGTCAATGCCAGATCTCGGAAGCAAAGCAGGGTTGGACCTGGTTAGTACTTGGACTAGACTTCTTAGAATACCATGTCCTTAAGGAAGATACTTCACCCACATTGCGTAGTATGAATGCGGTGTGTGTGTGAGTGTTGGTGGTGGTCGGAGGGGCCCGTGGTGGAGATCCGTCTATCTCAGGTTAGCTGTGGTTACAATAGTAGGAGCATGGAGTGAATGAATAACGCACGATATTGTAAACAACTTTGAGCGTCTGAAAAAAGCATGTTACGGACTGGAAATAGTGCGATCATCGACCTGGTGTAAGTCTGGTGGTATGTGGAATGCCAAATATTATTGTTTTTCGCGGTGCTTTGAGTGAAAAGCTTGAGAGCAACTGACACAATTTCCGAATTAAATCAACCTTAACTTTAAACCTAACAAACAATACGTTCTTTAAATGACTGAACCAACTATCCACCAGTGTGCTCTATGAGATGCTCCCTTAGCTTAACCAATCCCTCAGAGTCAGAGTATTCATACACTTAAATCATGAAGTGCTGGGCGTCTATTGCGTTATTTATGTATGCATGTCTGCTGCCAAACCCATGTGACACTGAGCCTCGCCTCGCACACGGCCTCTGCATAATACATCAACCTTGTTACGTTTTAACTGTGAAATTTGGGTGAAACTCGTTGTAGTGCAGACTTGTTAAAAGGGCTGCAGAATGTATAATGAATATGGCAATACACTGATTTGCTTGGGGTTCCACAAGGGTCTAAACTGGGCCCGTTCAAGTTTTCATTCTTTTAAAAGCAGGAGGTATCATGAAATAGCAGTTTGATTAGTATATTAGTATATTTTATTAGTGTGAATTACCCATTATTGTTACGTCATTGACAATTGACCATATGTCTTGTGTACAAAGAGAAGATCTGTGTTAACATTAATTGGTGGCAAATGTTAATACAACAACACTGGTTAAAGCTATGTAACTGTTCTGGTTGCTTGTGTCTATGGAAATGCTCTAGTTTGCTTGAAATGTTCCGCAGTATGGCATTAAACTTATCTCTCATGCTTCTCTTAAATTATCCGAGTATGTATTGCTTAAAATATCTTGACAAACATGATTAATGTGAGCACAATCGCTTTTCTACAGATCTGATTTGGTAACATGGCCTAGTGACTTCATTTGCTTATCTCATCGTAAATAACTTTAATGTCATATTGTAAAACATCTCGATGGAGACAAGATGACCAGAAAAGTTGGCGAATGTTTCTGTTGCATCAGTCTGAAAATTTAATATATAATAAAAAAATAAACAAAGTGATTTTTAACTTTGAATATTCTTTCTCTTTTAAGTGAATAATACGTGTGTGTAATTCCCCATGCACCTTGATCTTAAGTAAAGCTTTTGTAATACTGGACTGCCTCAGAGAATCTTCATTAAGGAGGTATTTATTTTGGGAACAACAGATCACAAGTGGAGCTCTGCAGACAGGCCTACCCCATGCGGCCTTCTATATTCAGAAAGCTAAATGTAGATTCATTTATTTGTTTTCTTGCATAGTTTGGACACCGGGGGAGTGCCTCTTTGCAAGATTTTCAAGGCCCAATATAGTCAAAAGTGATATTTTTTTTGTATAACGCCCTCCGCCGAATCTCGAGCCAGAAATGCACAGAAATCCGTAATATTTTTCAGTCCTATGTGATATTTTTTACCTTTTTTCCTTTCGTATTTCTCAGCCATATTTATTTTGTTACGTATGGACCATGCTTACCCCTTATTGACTGATCAACCTGTCAATCACGTCCAAAATCAACATGGAAAAACTGTCTGAAAATTGTACAAATATCTTATGCATTTTTGGCTCTAATAAAAAAAATGTGCAAAATGTTTCTTAAGCATTCTGTATAAAATAACATAAGGAGAGAAGTAGTTTTAATGCTTATACAATTTTAACTAAATAATTTCAATAGTAAATGGTGCAGTACGTGACTTTTCTGGTGGAGGATGTACATATTCGTTCTCTTGGAGATGTTATGACTTTACGGGAGTGTTTCACAGTAGTGTATCTCCATAGAGACAAGCAAAAAAAACACCTTTAACCGATTGTAAGCAAAAAGGATCTGTTCAATGTCATTCTGTGGAACATTCTGGGTAAAGTGATAACATACCATACTTAGCGTTTGGATTAGATGCTCTTTATAACAGGGAAAATACTTTATTTAGAGTAATTGTTGTTGGAAATGCAGTTGTGCCTTGTTTGTTATACATGGTTTTTTTTGCGTTTAAGCAGCTAGTTGTGTAGTATTCAGTGTGAGCCCAGGTGTGTGCCAACGGAGGTGTGATCTTTAGCATGTTCTCACTGTACTCTCCTCTGGGACAGGAAAAAAAGAGACAAAGACAGAGCGACAGTAGTGTTTTTCATTCATATAGACACACTGGTACAATGTTAATTTTGTTGATTAAACTATTTTTGTTATAGTTTTTTGCCAATGTTATATTTTGCCAACTAAAACAAAATTTAAAAAAGTAATCATGATGGCGGAAACTATGACTAAGGTTACATCATTTTTTTGTTGATTAAAAGTAGATGTTTTCATTAACTAAAAGTACTGATATTTTTGGTTGAATATAAAAAAAAATAACTAAACAAAACCTTGTACAGATTAGCCTCGCTTTATTACCATTATAGTTCAAGTTTAGATATAGAGTATTCAGGGAAGCACTGAATCAATACTGGAATCAGATATTGGCACCGGTACTGAAAAATTTGATGAGTCGAATATTGGCTTTCAAATATTGATTGAGCTGATATTGTTGTTTGGGATAAAAAATGACTATTTACCAGTTGTAGTTGGCCCAGAAACTCTTGTAATTGAACTTTTATTTACACAAAACTGTTCTGTAGTTACTTGAGAGATAAACAAGAGCTACGTAAAACATTTGGATTAGTTTTATCTTATTTTATTGTTGTTTAAAGGAAATAAATGCTGTTTTCAGTCACTGTACTGGTATCGGTATCAAGCTATAGTATCGAAATTGGTATCGAGACTGAAAACGATGGATCAGCTTAAGCATAATACATCAGTCTTTTAATATTTTAACTGTGAGATTTGGATTTAGTTGTAGAATATATAGTGAATTTGTCAAAACCAGCTTGTCGTAATATGACAATACACTGATGGATTTGCTTGGGGTTCCACAAGGGTCTATAATGGGCCCGTTCAAGTTCTTATTCTTTTAATAGCAGGAGATATTGTAACGAAATAGCAATTTGATTAATATATTAGTAATGTTGGTGATTTGAATTATTGTTATGTCATTGACAATATATGGCCTTGTGTACAGAGAGAAGAACTGTATTAACCTTAATTGGTGGCAAATATTGATAAAACAATATTGGTTAAAGCTATGTCACTGATATCGGTATTAATAGTATCGAAATTAGTGTTGGAACTGAAAAAGATGGATCAGTGCAACCCAGAGCTAAACTGTGAGTACCTTTATCTGGTATATTAGGAGATTGTGCATGTTTTAGGTTGATGGACCCAAAGAAAACCCACACGCACACATAAAACTCAAACAGGAATTGAACCTGCGACCATGTAACAGTTAGTCCAGAATGCTGCGCTCAGTCGTTGCACAAAAATAAGATGGGAAGGAGAAGTTAAGTGGACAAGTAAGAAGACATAAAAATCATAAACGTTGAAATTGCATGCGCCCATTCACCTAAGGCATAGTTTTACTGCTTAGATTAATTGTTTCACTGCGGCATTAAACACACTCCTAATCCACAAGTTTATACTGTTCCGTGCGTTTTTGCCGCTTGCACAAAATTACCATCTGTGATACCGTCTTCAACGAAAATCGAATAAAAGGGTTGCTGATAATAAAGACTCTTACAGAAGTCAAAATTTAGGCGTTTATTTTCAGGTTGAATATGGCTGAATTAGGTTATTAGCTAATTGTCTTTAAGCGCCATCGGCTAAACAACGTCCGAGGAGTTTCTGGCTATAAATGATCTCTTCAAGGCAGGAATAATCTAATTTAATCTCTAAATTGTATCTTCTCCGGTCAGTACTTTCAGATTTGAAAGCTCTTCTATCATAAATAATACTGTCAAACATTGAGAGCAAAGCAATAACTTCTCCAGAGGCAGCCATAGCTGGAACGTCCCATCAGAAAAGTTACATCGCACAAGTTTAAATGAAGTTTAAGGGACATGTCCTTCAAAATCGACTTTTTTTTAGCTTTTAACCAGGTTTGTCCACTGATCTGAAAGTTGCTAGTTCAAATCCCGCTCTTGACATCATTAGTGGAGAGGTCAAATCCACTAATCTACAGGTGTTAGCAGTGCGATTCCAGCTCCCACAGATGAATGCTGTCATTGTGTTCTTGGGCAAGACACTTCACCCACCTCGCCCCCAGTGTCACCGGTGTGAATGTGTGTGTGCGAATGGGTGAGTGGTTCCTTGGTGCTTTGAGTGCCTTAAAGGTAGAAAATCATTATATAAAAAACATAATTTACCATTTAGCTTAATTGAAACTCTTAAATTTTACAGATTTGTTACGTCACAGGTAGAAATCCAAAGGTCACCTGGATTAGTAGATTAGTCTATAAATTAACAAACTCATTCTGTGCATTTCTGTGATAGAAATAAACTCATTACAACTAGTGCTATAATAGAATGTCAGGCTAGGCTAACATTTCTCCACATTGTAATTCCCACTGCTGCTAGATGAAGTGTTGACACCAATCCCTCCGAGGGAATGTCTTACTGGTAGAAAATTGTGCGGTTTTAAATGCAGACAGTATTATTATAAGTTCTAAGACGCGAGATGCCAAAGTAAAGGAACTTAAGAGCGCGTTTAAAGGCCAATAACTACACGTCCTGTCAGCCAATCCCAGACTGATAACTTCGCCTCTCAACCAATCACTTCTCAAGCCAGTAAACTTAGTACACTCACTGTTCTATCTAGCATCGCAGCAGCAGCAGAATCCCCAGCCACCTCAGCTTAGACTTTCCTTTTCCTCCTCCACACCTGACTCATGTACTCCTTCCCTGATTCAAACCAGTATCAAGTTCATCCAGTGTTAGAAACTTTGCAACAGTTTGGACTTGTGTCTTTGTTTTCTTCTTTTATTTCATATCATGTGCTTTTTATTTAGCCGTCTATAATCTCGACATCTCACGCCATGCTCTGTTGGACCGGCTATTGATTCGTGAAGACTATTTTGGGGGACAGCCCGGAGACTTCAAGCCCATTTTCCCTCTCTGTGTGTGGGCAGCTTACATCCGCATGCACACAAAGCCCAGGCTCCAAAAATATTACAACATGTTAAGGGGGATTATAGAGGATTCGCCCCTCAACACAAAGTTTGCTGGTTCAATTTTTAAGCTGACTATTGCGTACTGCCTTTATGTCCTTGAGCAAGACACTTAAAAAAGCTGATACTAAGAGACGTGACGGCATTTTAAGCACCCAAAAAGCATTATATTGTAACTATCTGCTGTTTTGTGTTTAGTTGAGCGTTGGCATGTTTTGTTCTTTTAACTCTTCATGCGTTGTTGTTCATGTAAATGCTTTCATACGTGATATTTAGTTGCTATGCCGACAAGTTGATGTGGAGGCTCTATTTCGCAGTTACTTGTCTGTTTTGGAGACTGGCTCTGGTGTTGTTTTGGCGTGGATTACGGTCTACGGTAGCTCTTGCGTTCAGAAAATAAACAACAGGAATAAATTTGGTGTATTTTCTTACTCCTTACTACAGTTTTTCAGATTTCAAAGCAAAATAAAAGGCTCTCAACCAGATTTTACTCATCTAAGTACTTCATTTTTAACAGTTTGCAGTGGTCCAAAGTTACTCCTCACTGACCTTATGCAGCATGACCATCCTAATCACTCACCACGATGAGTTTATAAGTGCTTTTCCAAAACTTCCAGAGGCCACAGTGGAGTTTTTCTAGTTCTTGGACAATAACACGCTTTATAATTAGATGCAGACAGCACACAGCGGCCTCATTTTGACCCTAATAGCTGCATTTACAATATATCTGTACTGGGACTCAGCTACATGGACAAACTGCCAAATAAAATAGTATCTTTGACAAACAAATTTAATTCCGCTGACAGATATTACCCAGTGAAATCAGAAAAATATGTTGTAAAACAAAAGACAGAAGTTCATCGAAACCAACAAAATGCATCTTAAAACAAATGTAATTAATAATTTAGACCTAATTAGTAAATAAATACAAACCAGACACAACTACTTAATATTCTGAGTCATGTAAGGTATTCAGAGGAGACCTATTATGAAACATTTAAAGCTTTTTACCGTGTTATAGTTGTTTTTTCTTGTCATTTACTCTCCTGAAGTTGTGTTTAGCCTGATTCATGTTAGAGTCATCTTTATACCCCTTTAGTCAAGATGTCATTGCTCTGATCTGCCCTCATTTTCTCTGCTCCCAGTACACACCCACTTCTCTGTTCTTACTTCATTTTCCAATTGTATTTCCTTAATCCGTGATATGCATAGGATACAGCAGTGTTTAGTTTAATATGAAATTATGTAATATACAATAAAAAAAACACTGAGCGCAGTTAAGAAAGTACATTTTGTAAATAGGAAACACCTGAAGCCGTCCTTATAAATGGAGCCCATATTGGTGGTTTTCATGTGTGATGATGTCATACTCCCAGATGGGGGGCAGGAACCAGTTTTTCCTATTCATTACATTTTACTTTGCCAAGAAATATCTCAAAGGTGAATTCACAATGTTGAATCTGATTAGTTATTTCTATGCCTAAACCTTAGAACTTACTGTTTTACTTTTTTTTAACCTACTTTTTTCACCTTTTTGCGGTCTCGTTGTTTTGTAGATTTTTTTTGGACAATTTCGCATGCTTTTTTTTTTTTTTAACATCACATGAACGTGCATTATGTTCTGCATCCTGATTGGCTGTTGGACTGTAGACCATTGTCCATCAGTCTCCTCCGTGCCGTGTCTCCTGTACAGTACAGAATGTGTTCAGACAAATTTACATAAACGTTGGATCGCAGTGTGACTCTGAAGTGCTGGATGTTTGCTATTTGTCTTCTCCCCGACAAAACTCACAATGTCGATGAAACGTTCTGCACCGACAAAGACGCCTACGAAGGTTTGAACTTCGAGAGAGTTTAAACAAGAGAGAAATGTGGGAAAATGTAAATGCCTGTGTGAGAAAAGTGTATAAAGTGTGTGGTGATGGGTTTTACAGCTCCAAAACATATGGAATTGTAAAAACTAAAGCTGATATTTCACGGATTTCGCCTTTTGTGGGTTATTTATAAAATGTAACCCCCACGATAAACGAGGGACAACTGTACATCTGTGTTAAATATAATTCGCTCATAGAATGTTGTTATCATCTGAAATCCAGCATCAGTCAATACAGATAATATACATTTCAGTCAAATCTGCTGTTTGCTAACATACTCTGCAACTATTCATACTCGGGGCAAACAGCTTGAAAAGAGGCAAACAGGAATTGGCTCCCATTGGATCCGCAATTTTCCAGCTCGGAACTAATCAAACTTGTTTCTTTGTTGTCGTTTCAGATCAATATTAGATAATACAGTCCAAAATATAACATAACAATCAGCGGGTGTCACAGACTATAAGTTAAAAGCCCAATATGTTTTCTTTAAATTCATTTTTTGCTGCGTAACGTTTTTCTGAGAATCACCAAATTCTAATAATGAAAGCATTTGGGTCTGCTGTAGTCGCTAAGTACATTTGCATGCACACTTTTATTGAAAGCACAAACAGTCTCCGTTACCGTGGTTTATGAATTATACCCATCGCAATTTCAGGCCTCGCTAACTCGACACAGGCCTTCTGCGTTCATTCCAAGGCACTTTTTAATGGATTTTCTGTCAGTTTGCTAACCTCACGTGCCAATACTGTAAAACATTCCACCAAATGCAGCTTTTTTTTTTAGGGTTTGTTGTTTTCCCCCATTTCTCTGATCTTTTTAACAGGGGTAATTACTGCAGAAAAATATGTTTGCTAATGTATCATGTTGCTAACCCATGTCACTAATTGATCCAGTGTTGAAATACAAATGTTGGTGCAATGAGTTATGGGATTGAGGAGACAGTAGCTCAGTTGGTAGAGCGTTTGTCCTACTCCCACAGATGACTGCTGCCGTTGTGTCCTTGGGCAAGACACTTAAGCCACCTGGCGTGTGAATGGCTGATTGCTTTGAGTGCCTGAAAGGTGGAAAAGCACTATATAAAAACCATGTGACCCTTCACCTTTAAACCGTTTTTGTGATATTTTTTTTATTTAAGTATCAATCTCAACAGCAGCTATACAGGGTACAATCCAAGTACATTTTTTCCCCCCTCCTTTTTCACCCACCTCGATGGGTATATAGACAAAAAAAAGTTAATAATAGTAATAATAATAATAAAAAATACACATTAAAGACAAAATAAACATATATAAATAAATAAAAACAATGTAATAATAGTAAATAATAAAAACATTTAAAAAATATATGTTCACCTTTTAACCATTTTTGAACTATTTGTGCTATTGCCACTGACACGTTGACAATTTTCAGACATTTTTGTGGTCAAATTTATAAAACAAGATGTTACAGTTTTGGTTTTGTATTTTGTGGATGTGCTCATCAAATTTTAATCATATATTCTAATTATAAAGAAAAAGGCGTAGTATTTTATGTGCATGTACGTGGTCAAAATAGGAAGCAGACTCAGAAAAATTCCCGGTTACCATAATTTATTGCTGTGGTAAAATACAAATTTTCAAAAAAAAAAATAACAGTGCTCAACTAAAACAAAAGCAACAGAAATTAAGAAACTGAGGACACCCACATCTACACGGCTACACTGATTCTCCCTAAAAGACAGACTTTGTCATAACAACTGACAGGAGAGACCAAAGAGACAGGACTCGGGGAAAAGTTTAATTATGTTTATTGGCAGTTTAAATGTGCAAATGAAGGTGGATCGATCAGGGAGTGAGAGCGGGGGTTTGCCGTGGTCCGGGAGTGGCGCATGAGCAGTAGTGGAGAGGTGAGCTGGGTCGGGAGACGTGAGGTTTGTACCGGTCGTGGAGAGCTGGGTCGGAAACAGAGGAGCTGAGCAGGTCCAGGAGGAGCAAAAAATCTTAGAAAGAGTCATAAAGAGCAAAAACATGAGCCTGAGCTGTACCACAATGGATACACGGACGATCTGGCGCTGCGTGGCCGTGTCCCAATTCGCCAAACTGGCCTTAGGATCACCATTGGAAGTGTGCATCGAAGGGCAGTTACGTAATTCCGGCGCGACAAGGGCTGTCCCATTTCAAGGCACCCTACTGAATGCGCCCACAAAACTGCCCTTCCCTTTTCACCGTTTCCATGGAGATCGAACGTAACCGAAGCGTGCATCTGTGCACACTTCACGTACCTCTATATCCCATCATGCACCGCAACTACACAAAAAAAGAGAAGAAAATGGAGTCCGTTGCGCAATACACATTCAAGTGTTCGTACTGGTTTACCTCATCTACAACAGTGCGACATGAAACTGTTAAATCTGAATAAAGATAAGTACAGGCTGTGTGTGTGATGATTAAAAAGGAGTTACATGGAATAAAGGAATGGAGTTACTGCTAGACAATAAGAAGACATTATTATCATTAGAAATTATTACTGCAATAAGAATAATGAAAGAATGTTCGTTTCTATTGTAAGCGTCAAAGACCAAGAGACTGAAACATAAAATGAGAAGAGTTTAATGAGTTCCACACAGGTAATGTGAACAATGAAACAACGGACTCTCAGGAAAGAATAGAAGAGAGTCCTGAGACGTGCACAAAATCTTCATGTGTTCCGGTACATTCCATAGGTCTGCGCCCCTCGTGGGCACGTGTCATTTACCTTAGTGTTAGTAAATGAAGACACTAGTTTGATGTAGCGCTGCACTGCTAGAAAATACCTCACAGTAATAAGATGGAAAGAACTGGCACGGCATTGAAGGTAAACATCACCCTCTACTGTTATTAAAGTGGTGTAGCCACTGGCCAAAATACTGAATCGTTAAACTGCAATATCCCACTTTATGCACCACTAATAAGTGTTCTCTGAATGTAAAAATGATACTGTTACTTCTGTCTCTATTATTACGTTTTCACAAGGTATATTTTGTTAAAGTTATGAAGTAGCCACAAATGAGAAAAAAATCACCTTGAAACTTATATTTGCCTATTGATATTCAATCTAAAAAAATAAAAAATAGAAACTGTGACGACATCTTGGCTTTTCTTCTATTAAATAATAAATAATTAAAAATAACGTATGTAATGTACGTATCGTACGCTCAAAGACAGCGGTGGAAGTGCGGTCCGTGGTGTGGGCCTGTCCCACTTCAGCAAGATGGTGGTACACTGAGGAGGGCAGATTTTCGTCCGGAACCTTCAAACTACACTTTGAAGAGTACTTCGAAGGGACCCTTCAAAAGGTGCATTTGGCGAATTGAGACATGGCTCAAATCTTCGCCCAGCTCCAGGCTCAGATACAGAAGGGAAGGAGGGAAACAGCATTAAAAAACAGGCAGGAGAAACCGGGAGAGACGTAGAAGCCCCTCCCCCAGGTAAACACCATTTACTTCACAGGTACGATGGGTACAACTTTAGCAGGATCTGATACGACACTGCGGACTTATGAGGGTCTAAATCCCTGTAACTCAAAAAGTGTTTAAGATAAAACTATAAACACTTAAACATTACAAAATACATTGAAACAAAAGAAAAAACTTAACCCAGTTGCCCCCTCCACATGGTCCAGCCCACAACCACACCCAAGGCTTTAAAATGGCCGCCATAGGACACGCCCCCTCTTTGTCTGGACCATGTGGAGACTCAGGTTATATTTGGTCAATTCAGTTTAACAAATGCCGCTAGTCTTACCTAATAAAATATCTTTAAAGTAGCAGGTGATTGTGGTGATCATATTAAAGTTAGACTAATGGAAAGACAAGACAAAACAAAAGCAGGGTAGTTTTGATTAGTTGGATACTGAAAAATTATTGTTTAAGCTTCATAAGTTACCCGCTCAAATTTTTACTTTGAGTGGGCTCGCCTGTGTATAGTTCTGATTTGTAATATGGCCTGGAGACATTACCCACTTGTTCCTAAGGAGATGAATCATTTTAATGTCATACTGTGGAACATTGTATGCAAAACTCCATGGAGACAACACTGCAAAACTAATGTAATGAGTAAATTTGACTTGACATGTACAATTATGTGCCAATGGAGTAAGATTTATTTTCTTCATTCAAGCAAGATATTTTATTTTATTTAGTATTTTTTTTTATTTTATTTGTATTTTTTAATTTTATGTTTTATTTATATTTAAATTTTTATTGTTTAATATTATTTTTTGTATTAATTATGTATTTTTTATTTAATTTTATTTTTGTATTTTTTATTTTTTTGTGTAAATATTGTTTTTCTTATCCAAAGTGTAATAATATTTTCATTACAAAAGGTTCTGGTAGATAATGTTACTACTTTACTCAAACCAAGATCAAGTCATTTTAAACCGAGTGCCAATCCATAGACAAGTTACACAATGCACTTTTTACTAGGAAGACCACCGCAGCAGCAGAATCATCAACCTCCTCAGCCTCTCCCACTTGTCTTAGCCCAGAATTGAGATATACTGTATTTTGCCTTTCAAATCCATCTTAAAGTTCAGTCCAAAATGTGCCCATTTATAAAAGTATTTATAGCACCTCTCTCATTTGTCTATGTCTGTTTAAATCCCTCCTGGTTGAAATATTGTTGAATGTATTTTGGGTTGCCAGATATTACATTTTTCATAAGGGACAAAAGGGTCAGAGGAGGAAGAGAGCAAAGAGATTAAAGTCAGGTCTCATCAGCGTCACTCAAATCCTGAAAGATTTTTATGACAACTGCTCAAAGTTTGTCAACTGCTCATGCGTGCTCCTTTCTTTGACCTATTATAAAGTTATGGATTTTACAATGCAGTTTTGAGCATGGACAGGGGCGTGGCTAGCTTTTCAGGGGACCAGATCAACATGGTTTTTGGGGGCTTTCATTCATAGTTCCTTATCAATAGTATAAATAAATTATTGTGCATATGACAGGTTAAACTACTAATTCAACAAAAAGTAGTTGGCGCCATTATATTTGAGATTTTACTAAAGCACGTTAACACATTTTAAAAGTTTCAAATTTTACTTCCTGGTTGGACACAGACAGTATGCTAGTTGTGTTACCTAGCAACCGTAATGCTAAAACGGCCAACATTTATTTATGTTGACATTATACAATAATTATAATTGGACTAATAAAAATAAATTACACGTTTTTGTTAAATCAATGTGTAATCTGTCAGAAAAATGCCTACTTCCTGTATTTTTTTACTTTTCTGTTCAATTTTTTTTTTTTTTTTTCCGCAAACTGCCACTTAACTAATGTAAAATTATGATAATAATCCCACCAAACCAAGTTGAGCATGTTTAAAGCTAATTTCTTGTCAAAATTTGGATCTCTCAAATATGGTAAAATGACATATTACACATTTTTTTAATTATTATATTAGTATTATTCCAAGTTTTAAGAATGTTGGCGATTCTTTACTTCTAATAATAATTGTACGTGCAGTTTAGTGGTGAATATCATTGAAGAAAAGCCAATTATAGGTTTTACATAGTTCAATTGTGGGGCCCCCTATTGGTTTTTGGGCCCCTCTATACTTGCCTAACCTGCCTATCTCCTGAAACGCCTCTGAATATAAGAAAAATATAATAATAATGTAATATTAATCTACCATACAGCATAAAGATGGAGAGAAGGAGTTGCAGAGGAGATGTTGGGTCTCAAAGGTGCTGTTTTAAAGGCTCAGGTGTCTCCATAGGACCAGATAGTGTAAAATTAAGATCATCGTATGGCCATTACGTTTACGGCCTCATTTTATCACCGATCAGCCATCTGTGGTGTCAAGGTGTTCAGCTATTTCAAGAAATCATATTCTACTGTAAGAAGCACAAAAGATTTAGCCTATTTAATTAATTCCATGAGTAAGATAAAACAGCGCAAACAAAGGATAAGTCATGTTTTTAGGCAGAGGCGATGAAGTTATGGTAGATGATTTTATTTTATGCTTTTTAAACAAGCACAAGATCATTTTGCAGTTCAAAATTTCAAGTCTTAAAGCATTATTTTTGAAAACTCTGCACGGAAAAGGCAATTAAATGTCCTGTATTATGCAAAAATATACTCTTATGAGCTCCAAGCCATGTTACAATGGGGGTACCACCTCAAAAACAGACCTGGAGTTGTGTTTTATTTAATTTACACACGTTTGAGCAATCCTTAATTTTTGATCCGTCAACATTTCCCAAGCTTAACATGCTCGGTGCTACATTGTGATGTCATGAAGTGGTCGTTTACAAGCTAACAGCTCCTTTTACCTTTAGTTCAGTCGCGATTGGCAATTCCAGGGCTGAAAGTATCTGAATGATTTTAGTGAAGGTGTATTTAGTTTAAAAACATAGTGGGGCACTTCCTGTATTACCACATGACATCATAAGGTGGGACAGAGTGTTTCCAATTTGAAAGAAGAACTCAGCCTAAACAAAAAAAAAAAACAAACACAATTCCAGGTGTGTTTTTGATAAGGAAAAAACATAACATAGTACAGAAAATAGCATAATATGGGCCCTTTAAGTTTCCTTTTAAATTTGTTTTTTAACATAGAAGGTATTAGATATTTTACTAATGAAACAAAAAAAAATAAACATATCAAAATATATATAGCTAGATATATATTTTGTGGCAATTTAACTTAACTTTTTATTTGCTGTTTTTGAACAAAAAGTAATATGTTGTTCACAATAAATAAGGGCATGCACATAAGCTGTTCAATTTCAAATTTTGAGAGGATTTAACTGCACAAGACAGTAACAGTGTCAGGACTAGTTTTTTGGTTTTTTTTTTGTTTGTTTTTTTACTTATTCCTTTTGAGTACCAATCATAAACTGTATAAAGATGTGGAGTAAGTGAGTGTGATGTCACCCATAGCGTACAAATCCAGTCAAATGAAGCTCATCGATTCTAGCAATTATAGGGTTGAATATGGAGCAGAGTTCCATATTTGGAATTCTGACTGAGTATCATGGCAACCAAAGAGCCAATCCGTACTTCCCGCCAACACCACTGATTCTGGTTGAGCAGGAAGCAGGCACTTAGCAACACAGTCAATCAAACCTGTTGCTAACGCTCACGGGAACAACCTCGAGCCTCATTGGTCTGTTGTTAACGTTCATATCTTGACTTATGGACAAAATAACTAAATAAAAACACCAGGATCATGTAGCGCGGATTAATACGAACATTTTAAGAGCGAAATGACGAGTCTGGCAGTAGCAGTTACGGTGAGCGGGGCGACGGTGTTTCAATAAAAAGAACTGGAGCCAAAGGAGCCAAGAGCGCATCCATGCTCACTTTCTATTGGAACGCGGAGGCTAGCAGGTTAGCTACGTCCATTTATATCTACAATCTATGGTACTAAACTAATAAACTAAACTAAATCACCACTAAATGTCCAAGCAGCCACAGCTCTCAAATTTTGCATACATTGAACAAACCTCAACACTTTTATATCACGTAGAAAGTTGATAATTTTGCGTTTTGTTTCATTCTAATGCGCATCTGCCGTCGCCTTTAAAACCAGTAGTGTGATCATTAGTCTGGCACGCTCCACAAAACCCTACTCCTGCCTATAGTGTGGATTTAGGCACCGTTTTTGAAGATTTTACGCTGACGCAAGCCATTCCCGCTCCAACAGAAAATCAATGAATGACGGTCTAGTTAGCAACCCTGACTCACCGCTGCATCCTGTTCAGATCAGAACGTTTTGATTTTTTTTATTGCTGTGTTTTGAATCCTTTATTAAAAGCTCTGTACAGATTTTTCCGCCCATGCGTTTGATCAAAATGTGTCTTGCCCCACCACAGATGTATTATATAAGCAGCTGTTGAGGTCAAAATAAGTTCACTGTCTGCATCTAATTGTAAAGCCTTTAAATTGTCTGAAATAAGGACGTGCACAGTTAGCATGCTAGTTATTGTTAGCAGTAGCGTGACAGAAAAACTCTGCCCAAAGTTAGACTAAAATAAAAGCAGGTTTTATTTCATAATGGCTGTTTTTATTGCACTGAAAAATCCATGGAAATGTTGTTCCTTTGGCTATAATCTTCCACACTATGGCGTTAAACAACTTGCAAACTCATCATGGTGAATAATTAGGACGCTCGGAATGTATAAAGTAACTGAGGAATAAACCGTTTTAAATGAACTTGGGTTTTTTCGGGAGGTTTTTTCGTCAAAAATCAGGTTCAGCGCGTTTAATATCTGATAATTCCCACCTTCTTTGTCAGTTTTTCCGCTTACCTTTTGTTTGATTTATGCTTCTAACTGGATGACGTGATCGTAGTGGTTTGCCAAAGACTGTACGAAAGTTTGATGGGCCATACTTGCGGGTTTTGGGGAGGTTTGGAGGGGGGCGGGGGGTTTGAGGGGGCTTGGGAGTGAGCTCAGCGTTGCATTTTCGTGTGTTGACTTCACTGTTGCAGGTTTTGGACTCCGCGTGTTGTGGTGAAGAATGGACCATCTCCAATAGCCCTGTGGCATATAGACTTTTATGGAAAAAGCCAGAGTCTACTTTTACAGCAGCGTTCAGAAGAGGTGCAGTAGACGAGCCCAGAACTTAACACTTCGAAATCTACTTTTCTTTGACAGGTTCTGCTCTTCAGTATTGATATATTGATACCGGTTGAGTATAAATGTGGGACTTTATGGGATACTGTTATGCAAATATGGACAGATTTGGACTGATGCATGTTTCAGATGTTTTATTTGTCCTATAGACGCTCTCTGAAGCCCTTTTATATTCATATATTTACTGAGATGCCTCCACCCATAAGGTTAGACTAGTTTTGAGTATTGATATTGAAAAAAATTAACCGCAAAAGTACCCCAAAAACGCTGATACTGTCGATTCCTACTCTTAAATGCTGCTGGGGAAACCTGTCAGGAGGAGACCGATGTCCAGATGTTGAGCTAGTCTTGATGTAGTTGAAGGATTTGACCTGTTGTTCATGTTTTGGGTTGAAGGAAACCTACCCAGAAGAAGGTTTGGGCGATCCAGGAATCAAAGGCGAAACCTTCTCACTGTGAGGCTTGATTGCGGTTCTAAAACATCACTAGGATAAAACCAAAACATCAGCATTTTTGGGATGTTTTGGGATGAGAGCATGTTGGTGGTTTTCCTTGCTTCAGTTGTTCTAAGGGTTTGTGAGAACTAGAAAGAAGTAGAGCTGCAAAATTAATCAAGAGAGTCTGAACTTACCCTGCAGACCTCCACCCAGAAGACCTCACCAGCAGCTCACAGGTTCCATTCAGAGGTAGCACAGACAGAAAAAGCAGTTTGACCAAATGAACAAGTCCCCTTCTCCCGTTCCTCTCGTTATGCAGTGACAGATGGTTCTGATGTTGGTAAACTGACTGAGCGGTGGAGATAACAGACGATGAAAGCTTTGTAGATAAGGCGGTGCTTACGTAATATTGGACAGTGGTGATAGCGGTTAGATTTTTTGTGTATTTATGGAGTTATTGCAGAGTTTTCGGAGATGCGGTAGTAGCCAGTGACCACATAAGTAGAAGGCAGGTGGCGAATGTGTCTGCTGAAGTGGCTGATTTTCAGTTTCATTAGGTTACAGATCTTACTGCTGTATGGTTTGAGTGATAGTTTGGAATCAATTAAAACGCCAAGATATTTGTATTCTAGGACAAGCTGCAGCCGCTCTCCCGAGACAAGGACATCAGGCTCAGTACAGGAAGCGTTATTGGATTTAGTCCAATGAGGTTCGTCTGGTCTTCCGTTAATTTATGTTAATAGATTCTTTTTACAGTTTGTTTTCATACCTGACAGTTACGACGGTGTTCCTCAGAGTGGTCACGGGATGTTGCCGTGATGTGTCTGGTCAGGTTTGGCGCTGTTTTCCTACTGGTGGAGGCAGGACGACGGTGCCATCTGTAGTCCGACTTCTTCAGGACAGTATCCCAGATGTGTGAGAGTAAAAAGGTTCCTCTGTCCCGTCCCCAGAATCTGTTTGAATCAGCTTACTGGGCCATACAGAGACTCGTACACAATCAGAGCTGCTTTAAAGTCTCTTCTGAGCCACAGGAGCCAGTGAAGAGATTAAAGCACAGGACTTATGTGCTCGTACTTCCTGATTGTAGTCGGGAGCTGAGCAGCAGCGTTTTGGATGTACTGCAGCTGTCTTAAGGAGCGTTTGGAAAGGCCAGTGAGCAGGTCTACTGGAGAGAAATGCATGGTTAATCTCTCCAAGTCTGGTTTTGACAGTATACGTTTGACTTTTGCAATATTTTTTAGACTGTAATAAATTGCAGATGTTATTGATTAGATGCGGCTGTTAAAGTTCAAGTCTGAGTCCATTATTACGCCTAAATTTCTAGCCTGATTTGAAGATTTTTACAAAGGGCGAGACTGGAGATGACGGCTGACACGTTCTCTTTGTTTGTGGGTCAAAGACTATGACTTCAGTCTTGGCTTCTACAGTAAGACATTGGAATCTGTTGTTTTTATTCTTATCTATAGACAAACACTTTACGTAGAGCAAGTTTATTTCAAATTCCCCTCAAACTATGAAAGAAAAAAAGTTTGCTTCTTTCCGAATTCAGATAGTTTCCGGGCTGACGTGCACTGCAGCTCGATACTCCTACACAGTGGATCAGAAAAGTACACAAGTATCAAGCCAAAACAGAATGACAAGTTTGTATTATGTACTTTGGCGAGTGATCTGTCAATGTTGCTCTCAATATTAATAGCCTGATTTTACAGCTAGAAACGCGAGGAATGCTGGGTAATATGCTTTCAAATATTGCCCTGAAAATGACAAGAAAGAGCTTCTCCTTGATTTAAAGTTCATATCTTCATCTGTGGCCAATAAAGGCAGCAAAAACTCAAAAATCTGCAAATTTTCCTAGATAGACAATGCTATTACAACACTATATATATAATTTAGTAGCAAAAACAGCTGATTTGGTGTTTAATTACGCTCTAAGTTTACTAGTTTAAAAGATATACATTCATTTAAACTAATATTTAGATAAAACATGTGACATAATAGGTCAATTTAGGCCTTTGAGACTTAGAGTTAAGGCTGTCAGAAGCATTAAAGTGCCCTATTTGCAGACCCAATCCCAAACAGAAAAGTTATAAGCTCTGGATTCTCAGTTTCAGTTTCAATTTCTTTCAGCAATAACAGTAAATCTCCCGTAGAATTACATAGCCCCCTGCCCTCCATCTGAAATTCTGCCATCACATTATGGAATTTTGTGAACGCAACCTCTTCCCACCTCCATCCTCCATGGAGCGGGGTAGATCCTGCGCCTGTCATCCCTAGATCTCCATTTGAGCGATGCAGTTGGGAGCCAGAGCCCTACTTGGCGGTGCACCAGAGCTCAGTTATCGATTCATCTTTGTGGGGTTTGTTCCCACAGATATACTGCCTCTCCATTCCGCTCTGCTCCAGGACTGTATTTTCCTGACGCATAAGTTTGACCATAGTTGTCATGAATCTGGAGCAATGGCTATTTCAGATACAAACCTCAAATATGAGTCATAATAAGGTATGATGGTTAGTTTAGCCACACAAAAACAACTCAAATCAGGTACTAATCGTAGTAGTATCGAAACTAGATACTCAGTTGAACAGGTTTTGATATTAAAATATACCTTTCCTGAATAGTTTGAGTGATCTTGAGCTGTTTTTTCTTTTATTTTTTTTTATTTATTTTTTTTTACTGTTTCTGGTTTAGTCCAGGTTTAGTACCAGTTTAGTCCCAAGTTAGATGTCGTATTTGGCGTGAAATCTGATAACTAAGCAACAAACTGACCAAAATCCATTAAGTCTTACTCACTTTTAACATATGGGCTCCACAAGGTACTGTGCTAGGACCCATTTCATAATTAAAAAAAAAGAACATGTCATACTGTCTACAGTATATTATGGATAGT
Organism: Periophthalmus magnuspinnatus; assembly: GCF_009829125.3. Taxonomy (NCBI): domain Eukaryota; kingdom Metazoa; phylum Chordata; class Actinopteri; order Gobiiformes; family Gobiidae; genus Periophthalmus; species Periophthalmus magnuspinnatus. The sequence goes on from NC_047144.1 coordinate 20,237,457, forward strand.
AAAAGTAAATTTTAGCCTAACGGAGAAGTGTAACAGCATGCATTCAGGCAGGATTTGAACCAGTTACCTTGCAGTTGATGGGTAAATGCTTATGCAAAATTTACCGAGACACATTTTTAATAATTTTTTTACTATTACACAAGATTCCCTACCTGTTGAAACATAAACATCTACGGTATATTGACTGAAAAATAAATATTAGTCTAGCTGAGAGGCACAAAAACAGTACGCACTTGTGAGGTATTTTAACCAGTTACCTTGCAGTTGATGGGTAAATGCTTATGCACAAGTTACCAAGACACATTTTATATACATTTTTTACTATTACGCAAGATGCCCTACCTGTTGAAACATAAACATCTACGGTATATAAAAATAAATGTTAGTCTAGCTGAGAGGCACAAAAACAGTACGCACTTACGATGTATTTGAACCAGTTACCTTGCAGTTGCTGGGTGTGCTTATGCGCCATACACCAGCACAGATTTTATATCCATGTCTGTCAAACATACAAATGAGATGCTATACTCCGTTGCTTCTACGCCCCCCTCTGTAATTGTATGTACTGAGCTAATAGCCGCTCAATACAAACCATGAATCAGCATGAAGTTGGCATTCAACATTCAAACTCTGATGAATCACGGCTAGGCACGACGGTTAGCTTAGCCAGACATAAATAAGCCGGTGATGCGAGCTCGTGAGCATGCTCAAACTTTACGAAGCGTGCGGAGAATGAAATGCCATGTTTGGGACTCCTGAGACCCGCTCGGCCATGTGGTGCACAGCTGTGTGTACTACAGCGCAGATCAGAGGGGGGAACTGTCTGGGGCTAGCTAACGCAGGGAGACCCCAGTGAAGTGGAGGTAACGGGGCTAACCCAAATGCTCTGAACGTATCGGCAGAGGAGGGTAGAGGAGCTAAAAAATGCACACAAGTACGAGTGACGTTAGTTCAAAGTGTTAGTGATCCAAGACGTTGCTCAAGTATAAGTTAAAAACGTTTTTGGGGAAGCTACTACTCAAGTAAGAGTAATTATCTGAAAGTAATATCTGATTTATAATTTGAAGTTTATTTAATTGGAAGGACAAAATGTTAAACGTCGCAAGAAATCTGATATTTTCAGAGGATAGACACAAAATTTGACAAACTAAACCATACGTTGTCAACATTTGTTAGCCTAGTCAAGCTAGTGTCGTTAAGTTTGCTACTTCATATGAGCTCTAAAACAACATATAAAAGCAATGCTTTTTTTGTATTTTTAATTGGATGGACAAAATGTTAGAAATCTGGTATTTTCAGATGATAGACACAAAAAATTGACAAGCTAAACCATATCTTGTCAACATTTGTTTGTCTAATCAAACTAGCTCCAGTAGGTTTGCTACTGGACATGAGCTCTAAAACAATATAACATATAAAAACAATACTTTTTTTTTTATTAATTGGATGGACAAAATGTAAAAATGTTAGAAATCTGGTATTTTCAGAGGATTGACACATAAAATTGACAAACTAAACCATGTCTTGTCAACATTTGTTAGCTTAAGCTAGCTCCGGTAAGTTTGCTACTTCACATGAAAACAACATAACATATAAAAACAATACTTTTTTAGTATTTTTATAAATTATAAACCTAATATTTTCCAGTTTTCTGCGGCAACGTCTAAAATAGTATAAGTGGTAAAAGCATGTATGAGTAAAAGTAGAAGCAACTAGTAAGCAACAAAATAGCGAGTATAATATTTTCAAACTACCTTGATACAAACCAGGGGGTACTTCTAATTGCCAACAGAATTTAGCGAGCTGCCAGTTTGTATACTAGCAAAGAACAACGGGAGAGAAAATAGTTCCCAATTAGCGCACCTTTGAAAGTTTGGCCTCGATCTTCCTTTTGTGCAGAGCCCCCACCCCCTCAAACCCGCGCGAGCTGGAGGGTCTGGCACTGCAACAGCCAATTAAAACCAGTGCCGAAAGCAACGGACCAATGGGAAGAGGGCGCCCATGCACTTCCCCGCCGTCAACGTGGTAACGCAAAACAGATGCGGTCTTTGGGGTAGTGCGAGTGTGTGTTTGTGTGTTTGTATGTGTGCGTGGGGGGGTCTACTGTAAGTGTATTTCAGCCGATGCGCTTTGTGTGCTTGTAATGAACTTTTTTTGTACCTTTTTAGAAGGCCTGAGATGCAGCGCTTGCAGTTTTACGAGTGTGTGAAAGCCGTAAGCATGGGAAGTAGGTTGGAAGAAGCTTTGTACTTACCAGACCCCTCCACAAATGACGTTATTGCAAATAGTTTGACAAAAGTAGCAATCATTAAAGGTATTTGAGCAAAATGTGTCTTGCCCCAGCACAGATATGTTGTATAAGCAGCTCTTGAGGTCAAAATAAGTCGACTTTCTGCTGTGCTGTCTGAATCTAATTAGCCAGCACTTTATTGTTCGATAATCAGGAAGTTTGTGTTAGCATGCTAGTTGTTGTTAGCTTTACCAACATGGCAAAACTTCGCACTGGTCTGAGAGTTTGGAAAAGTACAAGAAAATCAGGTACAGTGCCTTTAGGTTTGAAGACCAAATATGTTCACAGTTGGGTTTCTTGGGCGTCTTATCAAGGACCCATGTTTGTTAAAGGTCTACAAGGGAATTTTTCTGCCTGCTTTTGTCCATGGAGATGTTATCACTTTGCCTGTAATGTTCCACAGTAAAGCATTTAACCATATTGAGCTCCATGGCCATGTTATAACTCAAAGCTGTGTAGAGGTAAGGACTCTGCAACACCTACTTGAATAAATCCAAGATAGACAAGTTTAATGCCATGATGTGGGACATTCCAGGCGACGAAAAAACATCTCCATGGAAACAGTCACGTGCTCCCCCTTCCTATATATTCAGTCTGTCTCCGCCGTTCATCCGAAGTGCACAAACAACGCTTTTACACTGAGACAACTTGAAAACTCAGCATGTCTATGGCAGCAGTTCCCTATATGCTGATGCTGGCTAAAAACTATTGAATTAAATGAGGTTCATGTTCAGATCAAATTCCACTTTTATTTGACATTCTACGCAGTACAGCATAATCTTTACTTGCGCTGTGTCAAAAATGGATGGTGGGAAGTAATCGCTGAACCCAAACGTTTTGACTTTCACTTCAAAATCGATATATTCGCACAGGAGCAGTTTGAGTCAAGATAGCACTTAAAAAATGGCTTAGCTGGTTGAGTTTTTATGTCTGAATCTCACGAAATGTAATTTTTAATGCTAGTCATAATAGGTTTTTTTCCTGTTTTTTGCTCATAAATCTTTTTTTTATGCAACATTGATCTTTTTTGAGCGTTCTATCATGTTATAAAACCAATTAGAGCCACGAAGAAACAATAAATAGAAAAAAAAAAAAAAGAAAAAGGAAATCCCTGAATAAAAACAATGCATTTTAATGGACCGGTTATTATGGACTTTCAGATGGGAGACACAACTGAATGAAAAACAAAATGTGTTTGTTGACAGTCTGCTGACAGAAGCTTGTCTTCAGAAGATGCCTGGAGATGTCTGGACACACTTGAGCAGTTTGAGCCAAGATGGAGTCTGGGGACATTTTCAGAGAAGGCTAATTCTGGCAAAGATAAAACCTCCCATCTCCCAGAAGCCATTTAAGGGGTCTACAAGTCAGTGCTGGTTCAGAGACGCTGAATCAATTGTAACATATGGTTGTCATTTCATTAATTAAGCTTTACCATGTTGGGGCTGTATCAACAGGCGGTATAAGGTTGACATAACGTTTTGTAGGGCCTATTCGTTTCAGAAATATGAGAAATTTGAGCCATTGTCATAGTAAGTGACCATTTAACCCTTTAAGGACTGAGCACACTATAGACCAGTGTAGCTTGCCTAGACTTTTGTACGCTCTCATTCGTCATCTTTGAGGGACAACAGAGGCAGATTACCGTAATAACAGTAAAATATTTAAAGAGCCCCATGCCTCTGCTTTGAGACGCCATTTGAATTTACATGATGGCACAATTGGTTGCGAAGTTGCGGTAATGGAAAATCCGCGACCGCGAGTCTATCGGCGACGATAGCATCTGCCTCTATAGGGTTAAAACAACATCTTTTGGATGAGAAAATTCTGTAACATGAGGCTGAAATCCATGATTAGTGTCCTTTTTTAACTTGCTTAAATCAAAAATTGCAGATTTGCCTGTAAAGTTACATTTATATTGTATGATATTTATCTACATTTTATAATTAACATGGAGAGTTGCTAAGGAACCAACACTGAAACAAAACAGGCACAAGTTAAATGTATTTCTCCAGCATAGACTGTATATATAAATGGACGTAGCTAACCTGCTAGCCACCACATTTCAAATAGGAAGTGAGCATGAGGACGCTTCTGGCTCCATCGACTTTGGCTCAAATTCACTTTTCTTAAAAAACTGTCACCTCTCTCTGTAAATGCTGCAGTGAGCCTTGTGATTTGGGTCTTAAAATGTTCGTATTATAGATGATCCTGGTGTTTTTATTTTGCTATTTTTGTCTGTTATTATTGTTCATATCCTGATTTACAGACAAATCAGGTGCCTTCCCACCAGTGTTAGCAACAGGTTTGATTGACAGCGTTGCTAAGCGCACACTCCTGGGCGGGAAGGGGCGTTACCTTCAACAGCCTGGCTCCTGATTGGCTCTTTAAGTTGTTTATGGCTCCAAATTCACCCCTGTAACCGCTAGCATCGATGAGCTTCATATGACTGGAGCCGAACGCTATGGCTAACGTCACACTCACTTACTCCACTTCTTCATTCAGTCTACGGTCCTCAGATATCTTCATTAATTTTATATTTTAGCCCATTATTTTTACCTATTAAATAATTATAATCGTCAAAATTAGAAGGTAGACACTTTTTCCATAGCTTTCGGGAGACAAATCTATATATTATACACACCCTGACACATTTACACATTTTTTTCTCTCCAATAAATTCAACTTGACATGGATTACAATGAAAATTAAACGAGATGGATGATGCGAGCTTGTAAATGGAAACCGATCTCCAACGTTGCCCCGCTTAATAAGTCATGCATGTGGACCTGTCACCACCTCTACTTAAAAAGCTCTTATAAGTTTGGCTCGGGGTGGATGATGCTTAGAGAGATAGACAGAAGGAGACAAGCGCTGAAAAGGAAAGGAGAGGAACGAATGCAGCCCGGGATAGAAAGTGACAGAATGAGAGAAGGAGAGGAAACCCATCCTTCATCGTTCTATAAGACGCAACCTCAGGATATGTGTTAAAATAGTAGTTGTTTGCAAGTTTGGCAAAATAATATAATGTCAACTCATTTTTTTTCCCGTTTTTTTGTCAGCCCCATCAATTCTCAAATATTGTGACAAGCTACCGTGATATGTATTGATACTGACAAGTAACAACTGACAGAAAATGAGTAATGTTTGCAATCTACCTGTCCACCCAAGTGAGCTTTGCTGTGAAGTTGTGTTACACTCACACACTTAAGCAGTCCAGCTACATTTGTGTATTTTCCTTCTAGAAAGTTCAAAATCTAATCCGTTTGCGCTCCTTTGTGTTTTACAGTCCATTTGGCTTCGTTTTATTGTTCAAACTGCACTCACTTGGCAGCCGAACAACTTAAATATAAGTTTGTAGCTTTGTTTACAATGCTGACACCATCAAATCTATGTTGGCGCACCACAAGGCTGTGTTCTGGAGCCAATATATTTTCACTTTTGTTTTTTTTGTTTTTTTTTGTTTTTTTGTTTTTTTTGTTTTTAAGGAATATTAGCTCAATAAGAAACTATACTGAATTTTGACAATATTTACATATTTTGTTAACTATACTACAGGATTCTATAGCCTGGTTTCATTAGACAGTTTGTGTTTTTTAAATAGTTTTTATTCTATTTTTTATGTTTTTTCAGCTGCAAACTTGGATCTTTTTACATGATGATGGTAATAGGGCACTCCCTCATGTTTTTAAAATCAATTTACGTTCACCCTACTCAGGCTTAAACAAATCTATGCTGGAGGACCTCAAGGCTGTGTTCTGGCACCAATGAATTTTCAAATTTATTTACACATTTATCAGTAGAATTTCACTAAATATTGGTAATCCAGGGTGCTCCCTTGTGTTTTTAATGTCAAATCCCCTTCACCACACTCATGTTGATCGTTTCTTTGCTCAAACCTTCCTATACAGTTCAACCACTTGAATGTTAGTGGCTAATATTTTAGTTTCTTTAACAACGCTTTAAACCATAATGTCCAAATCCATGTTGGAGTTCCTCAAGGCTACATACTGGCATTAATTAATTTTCACTTTTTGGTATCATATTTCTTCAGTGAACATCAATATGTCTTTGTTTCTAGATTAACTGGTGTGTAATTAAGACCATTTTCCCATTTTCCATACAGTGTAGGAATAAATAAGCAATCTTTCCATGTAGCCAGGACATTAGCGCTGATTAGATATTGATCATTGTCAGTTATAACTCCATCAGTATTAACATGGTACACTAAAGTCCATGTACAAGCAGTGCACTATTAGAGTTATGGCTATAGCGTACACTATATGTACTTGAACATCCGAAAATGTCACTTTTTAACCTGAATACTTGAGCAAATATATGTAAATGTGACTCAAAATGTATTATAATGGTTTTATTTGTTTTTTAACAAGTTTCAAGGAGGAGCATAAACATTTGAAAGAACAATAACAAACAGAATTGGAATCAAATACATTTCTGATATGTTAAGTTTATATCTAAACTATAGTTAACAGGTTTTTAGACCCACGTACTCTTACTCACAGTGGAAGAACCAAAACTTTTACTCGAGTAAGTTTACAAGTGACAAAAGCTTTATGTTGATGATATGAAATGCCATTTATGTTTCTTACCACGCTCCTTCAGGTATGATTTAGTTTGTCTAATTCAAATTACCGCATTTTGTGCATTATTTAATGTTGTATCCTTGGAAAGACGTGAACTACAAATTATAAATCAGATGTTAGGCCCCGACAGCTAATTTAGAATTTACTTTTGAGTAGCAGTTCCCATAAATACATGTTTTTTTGTGTACTTTTCCCACCTTTGAATACAATGCGCTAATGGAATAACCCCAAATCATCATATTATGTTACAGTAAATAATATAATCCCAGGAGTGTGATAGCCACTTATCGTAAATTGCGTTTCCATGTGAACTATAGCTGAAATTGTACTTTGAGTTGCGTTGGGCATCAGATATCCCTTATGCATTACCGAATTAACGAAGAGGGATTTTGCAACATCACGAGTTTGATAAAAATCATCATTGAAAATAAGTAGTGATGTGTTTTGTTCCCAGGAGGACTCAAAGCAAAAACTTATTCTCAGTTCTATTTTCCTAGTAATAAAAAAGTTATGTCTCTTGCGGTGATGGAAATAAACCAATATCGCATTCCTGAGTTGTTTTTTTTCCTCATTATTTGCTGTTGGGTTTTTTTTTTTTTTTTCAGACTGGCTTGCCGGTAAATCCCCAAAGCTTATCGGGACTCCTTTGTTAATTAGGATTCACCTTGCGCAAGCTTGATTTTTTTTTCCCCCCTTCCATTCCCTCCACGTCTCAGCATGGAAACAAATGTTGCAGGGGCTAATTTGTGTCGGCTAGCTGCTGCGTCCCATTACTATGCCCAGGTCGTCGCTAAGACATAATTAGCATAGAACAGTCCGAATGTGAAGCAGCTAGCATCACACATGTGTTCAACGGGCAGTCTCTGTGGAGTTGTGTGGTGTAAGTAGGGGCATACTGATTGACCGAGCAAGAATCTATTGAATTAAGGCATTCGATTTTGCAAAGAAGGGAAAAAAATAACAAACCAGGAGAAATGTGCAAGCCTGAAAATGCAATAGTGATATTAGTGGGTTTTGTGGTCACTCAGAGTTGCTGTAGATGCGATTATTCCTTCACTCTTACCAAGGGAAAACTATCTCGAGAACGCCCGAGGGTTAGTTCTGGTTAGTATTTGGACGGGAGATTGGTGCGAAAAAGAGGTGCGAACTGTCATTGTGTCCTTATGCAAAACATTTTACTCAACTTGCTCATGAATGTGGCGTTTGGGTGAGTGATGGGTGGTAGTTGAAGGGGAAATGGCACATGATGGCAGCTGTGAGTTCATCAATGCACCGCGAGGCAGTTGTAGCTACAAACATAGGTGTACAGTGGTCCCTCATTCTAAAAATAACCCACAATAGACGAAATCCGCGAAGTATCAGCTTTATTTTTTACAATTATTATATGTTTTAAGACTGTAAAACCCCTCATCACACACTTTATACACTTTTCTTACACAGGCGTTAATATTTTCTCACATTTCTCTCATTTAAACACTCTCAAAGTTCAAACCTTCGTATATTATATCCCCGTTCCTCGATAATCACTTAAAATTTGTTTACGTGTTTCTGCTCCAGCGGCCTTTCCGTGCAGAGAAACACTTTTAAGTCCAAAGCGTTTCTGAAATTTGTCGGTGCAGAATGTTTCATTGACATTGTGGGTTTTGTTGGGGAGAAAACAAATTGCAAACATACAGCACTTCAGAGTCACACTGCGATCCAACGTTTATGTAAATTTGTCTGAACACATTCTGTACTGTACAGGAGACACGGCACAGAGGAGACTGATGGACAACGGACACAATGCACATTATAGTGAGGGACAACTGTAATTAATTAATGTGATCGTCTTGATGTGAAGGAAACGTGCCAACTTATCTAAATTCAGCTCTCTAGGCTTACAACATGTCCACTGAGACGCAGCAATCGCACCAACGGAATCGAACCGGACATGGATCTCGTTCGCGGCTCTCGTTCCGTAACATTCGTAGTCAAATCCATAGAGTTCCTTTGGTGCAGTATTAGAGCCGCATCGATTCTACATACACAAATCCACCGGTCTAACCCCGGGCGAGTCAGAAATAGAGCCGTTCCCACCGCCTACACATTCTGTTTATTCTGCCCAAAATAGCCACTTTGCTATAGGACTCGGATCAATGTTTGGTTTGGTGGTGATTGTTTTCTTCTAGAGCAAATGGATGGGGCGCAACAGGGATTAAAGAGGTTTCTGGTGGGAGAGTGTCTGGGAAGGACAGAAGAGATGTAGTTCCCTGGAGAACATTTGTAAATTTGACGATTAAAGAACACGGACTATGATGAATTAACTTTTTTGACCTTGAAATCATGTTATATTTTTGTCTTATCTCATCGAAAACGTACTTAGAGTTGTATTTTTATGGACTTTTATGCTTCATTAATCCATCAGTCCAAAATACCCTATTCGATTTTGCCTGTTTAGTTGCGTCATAGATAAAAAACGCTACACTTGTATAGTTTTTAAGCCCGTATACCATCACCAGACAAATTGTATTCACAGCGACCGCATGACTCGATTAGCAAAGCATTCACTGGGAATTGTTTTGTTTCTAAATGTTAGTTCCCGTTGCTGACAGCAGAGGGAGCTCCAACACCCAAATGCCTCACTGGAAACAGAGGTGGAGGTTTGTTAGTTTTTTTCCAAATGTTAACATTATTTTAAGTTAGAAAATTTGAAATACTTATCCCACTTAGACATTTTCGTGGCTTAACTTTCCTTTTTTAAACCTGCTTTTGGTCAGTTTTTTAAGACATTCTAAGTAAAGAACTCAAGGAGGAGTGACTAAAACCTAAAGGGAAACGAATAAAACAAGTTAATATGTTGTTTTTAGTGAATATAGCTTGTTTGCATAATATGTTCAAGCTACTTTAGATCTCAATTGGTTTGCGGTTTGGTAATATTTTGATAATCCATTGTAGTCTTTATTGACTGGTATTTTGATAATCACAATCGTTATGGGGACTATACAGACTTAAATGCATTAAAACACAACTTTTTATCATAAGTACAGTGGCATTATTAAATCAAAATGTCAAAAAAGAACCAACAAATCATGATTTCAACCTTTATTTTGTTGATAATGTATTTAAAAAGTCTCAATGTGCAATAGAAGTAATCGTTTGACTTGTCGAATAAGGGAGGGGCATCAAAAACCAAAGCGAAACATATAAAACAAGTTAATATGTTGTTTTCAATGAATATAGCATTTTCACACAATATTTTCAAGCTATGTTAGATCTCAGTTGGTTAGTGGTTTAGTCATATTTTGATAATCCATTGTATTCATTATCAGCTGGTATTTTGGTAATCGTAATTGTTATGAGGACTATACGGACTTAGATGAATTAAAACACATAGAAAATACCATTTTAATCATAAATAATGCCATTATTACATCAAAATGTCAAAAGAACCAACAAATTCTGATTTCAGCCTTTATTTAGTTCATAATGTATTTATAATAATAATAATAATAATGGCTTACACTTATAATGCGCTTTACGGGCTTGTCAAAGCCTCTCAAAGTGCTACACTATAGTCATTATTCATTCATTTCACTTGGTGATGGTAAGCTACTATTGTAGCCACAGCTGCCCTGGGGAGACTGACGGAAGCGAGGCTGCCAATCTGTGCCATCGGCCCCTCCGACCACCACCTATCATTCACACACACACACTTTCATACTAGGCAATGTGGGTGAAGTGTCTTGCCTAAGGACACAACGACAGAACTTGGTCCGAGCCACTGTGTGTATTTAAAAAGTCTCAGTGTACAATAGAAATAATAGTTTGACTCGTCGACTAATCGAAAAATGAAAATAATTTCTAAAATCGTTTGTTGCAGCCTTAACCATCTCACACTCACATCTTAACTCCACCCAAAGTTTGCCTTACTCAAACCTGAACCTGTTCACCATTTAGATTTGCACTCCTGACTCAGATCAGCACGTCTGACTCGGCGGTGATTGTTTTCTACTAGAGCGAATGGACGGCGAGCAGCGGGGATTAAAGAGGTGCCTGACGGGAGAGAGTCTGGGAAGGGCAGAGGAGAGATGTAGTGTTTGATAAAGTCCCCTGGAGATGGCGCAAGCCTCGTTTAATGAAGACAGGATAGTTCCGATGCAAATGGAAATTGATTGGCGTAGACTGGGCGGGAGTGCAAGGCTGAGCGGTGCTTAGGTTCAGTATTTTAAACAAGGAAAATAACCTTTGGGTGGAGTTTAGTTATATTAGATGATTATCAAAATATTACAAAAAAGTCCATGAACCAGTTGAGAACTTTCTTCCGTGTTAAAACGTTGTTCCTTCATCAAAAACATGCCTGGTTTTAGATGTCATCCATACGTGTTTCAGTAATTTAGCGATCTCTCCCTGGTTCTATTTAAACCCTTCTCACGCTTAGCTGTAAGAAATGCTCTGAAGGGGGAGTGACTTAGTGTGGGGAGCAGAGGGAGGGAAAGTACACAGCATGTTAATACGTTGTTTTTGGTGAATATAGCTTTTTTAAAACAATAAAAAATAGCATGGTGTGGTAAAATACTTCCTTTTTAACATACATTTTTGGGGCTTATAACGAGAAAGTGCACATAACAGCTTGAAAATATTGTTAAATTGTCTAAAATGTACAAGTTACTTTAAATTGATCATATTTGCTTGTGTAAATTTGAATGATAAAACCAATTTATTTCAGTGTACTGTTATTTTAATGATAACCTTGATTTCTTGATATGTAATTCTACTGTATTTAATCTGTAGCTTTTATAGATTTGAGTGAAACTGGGTCAAACGACGCAACAAACTTCACAATAAACTGTTATTAAAGGCACATTGTGTAACTTTCTGATGCAGCCCTCACCAGAAAATTTACACAGCGCTTCTTTAAGTTAAGTAAAAGCATGGCACCAGTTCTCAAAATAGTGCTGCAGTGGTGAAATGTAATGAAGTATAAGTAATAAAGTATACATTTTAGGTATCTGTACTTTACTTTAGTAGATTTTAGTGGATACTTTACTTCACTACATTCGAGAGCAGGTGTCAGTACTTTCTACCCCACTACATTTTGAACAGGGCTGAAAAGTTAAAGTATTTTTTATTACAGTCTGAGACTCGCTGCAATGCCTGAGGGGGGTTATTTTTAACATGTTCATAGTTTGAGCAAACAAAAATATGATAAAAAAAAAAAAAAAATCTATAAAGAAATCCGACCAATTCTGTTGTTTCTGTTGAACAAAATACAGCGCAAATCAAAAGTACTATTAGATCTGATTGAAATCTGTGTGAAAAACTTTACTTTTTACCCTTTTAAGTACATTTACTTAGGTACTTTAATATGTTTACTTAAGTCGATACTTTCATGTGATACTTTTACTTATACTGGAGTCGTTTTTTGCTCCAGTATCTGTACTTTCACTTAGAAACATAGTACTTCTTCCACCACTGCTGTGTTTTATAGCTGAATGATTTTCGCTGGCGGCTGTGTAACGCTCGACAGGAGTCCGCTGTGACATTTAGAGCCGCTATCGGACTAGTGCCCCCTGTTGATCTGTTTGATCCACTGTGTCCAATGGGGCTTTGGACTTTGAACAGGAGAATACTGGTGTCAGGTCACACGTTTGAGGAAAAATCTGTGAAGGAAAAGATAAAATGACGTACTATGATGAGTTTAATAAAAGGTGCTTTCGTGTGGAGTGGCTTGTGAGATGGAATTTCCCACAGTATGGCATTAAACCAGAGGTGGTAGAGTAGCCAGAAACTACACTCAAGCATGAATAGCATTACTTCAAAATAATATTACTCAAGGTGACGTACAAAAAAAAAAAAAATTAAATAAAATTAAATGGGAATAGTATTAAAGAAAAACTACTTGTGAGCTCATAATATCTGATTTATAAATTAAAAATAAGGACAAAGCACTAAATAATTCACAAAATCTGGTGTTATCGAAGGATAGACACAAAAATAAGAAACTACATCAACAAATGTTCAAATCCTTTTATAAAGCTTTTGTCACTTGGAGGACTTGCAAAAGGAAGAGTAGCCAAAATGTTTACTCAAGAAGTACTTCAATTAAAAATATGACCCAATTATGAGTATGGTATGGTTTGGTATGCTTTTATTTAGACAGGGACAGTGCACAACAACACATTGACCTTAAAAAATAATCAGTAAAGATGTATAATGCCAGGTTATAGCAAAAATACTAGTTTCCAGCTGTAGTCCCTGGACAGGCTGATGTTAAGTAAAAGTAACAGTTTGGTGTAGATGGATGAAAGTATGTAAACATGTGGTACATACATCAAATACAACACATCTCGCCCTTCAAATATGACATTTCTAAAAACATTCAGTTCACACACACATACACAACCATACCAATTTATTCACACACGCGCACACAATCACTCAATTTCAGATACACAAATACTCTTTCTTTCATACACATTCACTAATTGGTACAGACTTGCTTTGATATTAGCCATTTCTTTGTCACATGTGCAAACTTTTGTAAACTTGTGCATGTTATAATCTCATTTGGCTTCAACTCTTCCACTGACTCATAGCAACAATAGAGAAAAGTATGCTGCTAGAAAAGTACTCGGAAATGTGCAGTTTCTTTTAAAAAATCACCCACTTCTGCACTGAACTGTGGAAACACCACCAGTTACAGTCCTGTTTTTCGATGTAATTTTGAGCAGTACAACACCTGTAATCGATTAGTGAAACATCAATTTAATCCTATACTGCAGGATATTCCAGGCAAAGCAATAACATCTCCATGGACACAAGCTGGTGGCACACCCCAATCCAAAAGTTTTCCACAGTGCACCTTTTTAAATGTATAGAAACAATGGAAACACACAAAGTGAAGTGAAGTGAAGTCAGTGGTTTGAGGTCTTACTTATGGATTATTCAAACTCCAGACTGTTTTTGGATGACTTAACCACCTCTGGATATTTTATAACTCTTTTAAATTTGTATTTGGTAAAGGTGGGTGGATTTCAAAAACACTGAGGAGCATTTTTGGAAGAGTGACTAGACATTTGGCGTTCTGGAGAGGGAAATGATCCAAAGAAGATGGACAAAATTACTCAAATAGGCAAAAATTTAAATAGTTGAAGCTCCGATATTACGCAAAATTGACACTCATGAGCTTTAATCCATGTTATAAAGCTGTTTCCTCGTCAAAAACACACCTGGACTTGTGTGTTGTTTCATTCACACATGTTTGCGTTATTCTGTCTACATCTCCAAAGCTCCAAATGCTCAGTTCCACCTTGTGATGTCATGAAGTGGTAGTTTTCTTAACCTTAACTGTGATTGTTAGCCTCAATTGAACCGCTTTACTCTTTAATACACTTGAATAATCTTGGTTTTATTAGAGAATTTTGCTCAGTAGAGACGATCACAGAAAGTCTCTTAATATCTGCAGTTTCAACGACCACTTCATGACATCACAAGGTGGAACAGAGTGTTTTCAGTGTGAGAGAAGAACTTAGAGCCTTAAATATGCAGGATTTATGTGTTAAACGTGCGCGAATGAAACGAAACACAACTCCCAGGTCTGTTTGTGATGAGGAAACAACATTAAATCAAAAAATAGTGCAGCACAGGCCCGTTAAAAGTCAGATTACCTTCACTATCCGCCGCCAAAGGTCATCCCCTCTGCTCCTCTCTCTCCCCCTCAGCGGTGCGGTATAAACAAAGCAAAGTGGCCTGTAGCTCTCACGTGTAGCTTGCATCGCTCATCGGGGGCCCCATTAGCGTCGTTAGCATTGTGTGATCCCAGTGAATTAGCTGCAATCAAGCCGTCTCCCCGATGCTAATCTGCAAACAACTTAGCAGGGTTCGCCTCGCCACTGTCTGCACGCCAATTTTGAATGACATGAAAGAGTCGGGAAAAAATTCAATTCAGCATTTTGGATTCTTAAGGAAATTACGGAATATAGCTGACATATTTAAGCTTTTTAGGTTTAATTTAAATTTTTCAGCAGCAATGGTTAAGATGCCTGAATTTTTTAGACGTGCAAAACAGAAATAGTTAATTTTTAGCAGTTTGCAGTGTCCAAAGTTATTCTTCACATACTAAACAGTAATTATTTGTTGCCATGGGTTTATATCACTTTCAGAGGCCAGAGCGAAGTTTTTTGCCGCCACAGTAAAGCTAAAAACAGCATGCTAACCGAGCACGTCCTGATATGTTTTGTACACAGACTGTATACAACTTATTTTGACCTAAAGCTGAGATATATGGGGCTTTCGAGGTGCTGAAACCCAATATACAGTGGTCCCTCAATATAACCCGGTTCACCTTTCGCGGTCTCGTTGTTTCGTGGATTTTTTTTAGTGCCGTTTTTCATGCTTTTTTACATTGTTTGAGCGTGCATTGTGTTCTGTGTCCTGATTGGCTGTTGGACTGTAGACCATTGTCCATCAGTCTCCTCTGTGCCGTGTCTCCTGTACAGTACAGAATGTGTTCAGACAAATTTACATAAATGTTGGATCACAGTGTGACTCTGAAGTGCTGTATGTTTGCAATTTGTTTTCTCCCCGACAAAACCCACAACGTCGATGAAACGTTCTTTAAATCTACGAAGATTTGAACTTTGAGAGAGTTTAAACAAGAGAGAAATGTGAGAACATGTTAACGCCTGTGTGAGAAAAGTGTATAAAGTGTGTGGTGAGGGGTTTTACAGCAAAAAACATAGAGAATAATTGTAAAAAATAAAGCTGATACTTCACGGATTTCGTCTATTGTGAGTTATTTTTAGAATGTAACCCCCGCAATAAACGAGGGACCACTGTACAACTTTTTTGACTTCAAGCCGCGATATAAGGGGCTTTTTCGATGCTGAAAGCCGATATATCTCCCAATATATTTAATGATGATAATAGTACACAATAAATAAATAATAATATAATACACTTTTTAAACTTGGGTTTATTTAAGCAACTCCACAGAGTCATTTTTTCTTTTTTTTTTAACCAACCTTGTGCTTTGAATGTATGTTTGTAGGACTAGGCTAAGCTAACCCCCCCCCCAAAAAAAAGAAAAAATGGCCTTGATTGTGCATTACAGAAGATGCTAGCTTCAACATGTCCACAACAATCTCACTGCAAATAATTCAGCACTTATCTGTCTCTTAGCAGCTATTAGCCAACTGCTGCTATTTGCACACTCCACATTACATCTGAATGCTAGCCGTCGTGGCTAATTAGCATCCCCCAGCTGCCACTTAGGCTTGGAAGGTAAGCGCCCGTCGCGAGGCTAGCAAATGTATCAGTGAAGTGCATCAAACCCGGCGGACAGATATGGTAAGCTAGGCGCCCATTAGCTGCTTTGCTAATGATACAATTTGGGATGCTAAAAGCTGGTTTGGGCGTGCAGTTGTGTCTCGCATCTGCCGTGAAGATATATACAAATGAATAGACAGGTAAATGACTCTTTGTTACAGATATGGTTATGTAAGACGACTTCTAGCATACTGTTTTGCTAGCCATCCAAATAAAATGTTGCTTTTCTCTAAGGGGATGTTAGCATACTTAAAGTTGCTGGATTTTTTTGTTTGTTTGGGAATCTATCCAATGGAAATATGTTGGACTTTGGAAATTTGGCGGACTATATATTTGGATATTTTGGTGAAATATATTACTATCATTCTATCAACCAATTATTTTACGATTTAATGAGTTATTTCTGTTTCTTTGATCACTACAAACTCTTCCATTGGTGTCTTATTTTAACGGCAGCTATGAACTTTCAGCAAAAACTTGAAAATCTTCCCCGCACTCGTCTAAATCTCAATCTGCTGCTGAAAAGTCGAACACCAATTTGCTGTTCGCTAATTGGTGTCATTTTTGCAAAGTAGCCAGCACCGTCACCTCAACACAAGACGCTCCACATGGCTTCGTACAACCAACAACTGACTATATAACATGAACATTACATTCTCCTGTTAGATATTTCCTGGTTGAAGTAGTCGTATTCAACCTCTGCTTCCGACAGGCTGCTCCAAATGCGTTGCCTGAGAGATGATTTAGGCTGTGTTCTGCTTTCAAATAGAAAAAACTCTGTTCCACCTTGTGATGTCATCATGTGGTAATACAGGAAGTGCTCTACTGTGTTTGTAAACTCTATAAACCCTCACTAGAATCAGAGGAACAGAGTGTTTTGAGCTTTGGACAGATTAATAATAAAGTGTTAATCAAACGTGTGAATGAAACAAAACACAACTCCAGGTTTGTTTTTCATGAAGTAACAGTATTATAACATGACTTAAAGCTCACAAGACTCAATTTTGTGCAATTTAGGACGTTTAATGAGGAAGTAAACACCTAAACTCCTCCCACAACCACATTTCAAACTGCGCGATTGGTCTAACTGCTTAGAAAAACTTGGCTGTAAACGGGGCAGTCATATGTGATGTCATGTTGTACTTGGATTCAGAACGTTCACTGGAGGCTGCGCGCACAGTTTTGGAAAACAAACCTGCAAATGTACCTATCTTGCTCTAAAACGGATTAAAATGAGTAGACAGTTGTGAAAACGCCATATACACGTTTTAGGTGTATATGATTTTTGCGTCGTTCACATTTCTGACAGTTATAATTTGTACATAATTGCGGATACAGTAAATTGGTGGTGGTCCAAAGCAGCTCGGTAATTGAGTACAGGTGGTCAGTAATTGTTACCAAGGACACGTCTTCTTCGTCCTTTCACTGACACCTGCTTGGACCCCTATGCACAGTTAGCACCATCTGTCTATCCCGCCGCTAACTGGGAATCTCTTAGCATGGAGCGCGGAGCCTCGCTAATTTGATTTCTACGCACTCGTACCAAAGGATAAAGGGTAAATATGTTGAAATACCGATTGATAATATTGTACCGAGAGATTTGAAGAGTTCGTCGAGTCCCTAAATTCTATGTATTTGGTGTAGACGTTTCAGCTAGCAATAACGTGTCGGATAAAATGCAATGCTAACAGTTTTCTTTGGGAATTCTCGTTTGGCAAAATTGAATGAATCCATTTGGAAGAATTTGGGGAAAATATCTACCATATTTTTGGGATTATAAGTCGCACTTTTTTCCATAGTTTTTCCAGAGGTGCGACTTGTACTCAGATGCGACTTATATGTGAAATTATTAATTATTCTATTGTTTACATATTTAGTCATATGTTGTAGAACTGATGCTGCTTTTCTTTGAATTCTTGTGCATTATTATTAAAATGGGTTAGGTATTATAACCATTTTTTTTCTTTACTTCAGCCTAAATCCTTTCGGTCATGATAGAAATGTCATGTACGACCTTATACAAGTATAATAATGAATAAATAATAAATAAATAAATATCTATAAATTAAAATATGATTTTGCATCTATGTTATTGTCTGTATTATTGTATCTATTGCTCCTGTACCATTGACATTTTAAAATTTCCACATTACGGTAATTTAAAAGACTGAACAAAAATGCCCCTAAAAGAAAATCCTATTCTGCTGAGTCTGAGACAAACCAGACACGTGTTCAGTTCTGTCTATGCTTCATGTAGCTGAATAAATGTAAATATGTTATGTTAGCGTGCTATACTGATATTCAGCCTGTTGTTCTCTATTTTATTGTTATTATTATACTTGCCTTTAAAGATAAAATGTCTGTTCTTGGTCTCGGATTTTGTAAAATAAATTTCGCCCCAAAATGCGACTTATATTCCAGTGCGACTTATATATTTTTTCTTCATTATTATGGCTCTTTGCGACTTATACTCCAGAGCGACGTATAGTCCAGAAAATACTTATTAATTGCATTTTAGATTTTCTGACAAGCATTAGATTTACAATTTATGGTTTTAATAATTTTAAGTGACAAAAATACTGAAATATGAGCTGACAAACGAAAACGAGAATCACATTTCAGAACATGTTTGTACAGATTTAAACTATGGGGTTAGCAGTTTTTATGTAGAATGAGACAGATTTTGCTGGAAATTATAGTACTTCAAAAACTGTTGCTTTTGCGTTTTGCTATTTGCGTCTATTTAAATTGCGATTTCGATACGATCACGATTAATCTTGCATCCCTAATATTAGGCCTGTCACGATAAAACATCAAAATGTAAAAAGTCCCGGCTGGGATTTGAACCCAAAATCTCCCGTTGATAAAGCATCTCCACCAGCTAAGCCACAGCACCTTCAACTACAGCGTTCAACCAAGACGATTAACGATAATACGGAAACTAATTCATGCCAATGTCACAATAATAACCCACGAGCAGATTTAAACCACAAAAACTATTCTAAATCTACAATACTGTTAAAAAACCACGAGCTGCAATAAATAAACAGCAGAATGAAACACTTTAGTACTTAGTTTGCAGCTCTAATGAGTCATAGAAATGATTAATTCAACCTTTTATGGCTTAAATCTTATCAAGCAGCCAAAAAATAACCACAAATGTCCCAGTAGTGCAAAGAAAATGTGCACATGATAAATATTAACCCCCAAAAAAACACTGTTCCTGCTTTCATACATTAAACGATAAGTCGATATTGTAATTATAGTGACAGGCCTAATAAATATCAAATAAAAACTAATTTCTTGGCAAAATAACACATTAATACAGATGCTTTTTTTCCATAAACGTAATACAGATTGTGTTTCTTCCAATGAAATGGTCAAAAACGATATGCGAGAGAGAAAAGTCTTGCCACTTACAGAATTGGTTATATTGAGGAGAGTAAACATAACTGGCCATAAGTGTTCCTTCAAAATAGTATTACCTTTTTATAAGTAAAATAAAAACTAGTTTCCGCACAATTTCTTCACGTTCTCAAGTAAATACAGAATAGTACTAGTAAGTCGTACAGGTTTAAGCGTGTAATGAGGCGCTAGCAATGCCAAACTTTCAACTTTCACTTGATTTTCATACGTAAATATGAAAATGATCCAATAGCAATTACAGTTCTGCAATGATAATTTAACACAGTACTCTATTTAATACAATAGAATGTAATTTTCAACAAAAAGTAATAATTCTTTTTAAATATATCCTCAAAAATTGTTCAGAAAACGTCCAACTTTGTCCTATTTTTTGCACT
This sequence comes from Periophthalmus magnuspinnatus, assembly GCF_009829125.3. Classification (NCBI taxonomy): domain Eukaryota; kingdom Metazoa; phylum Chordata; class Actinopteri; order Gobiiformes; family Gobiidae; genus Periophthalmus; species Periophthalmus magnuspinnatus. The sequence goes on from NC_047144.1 coordinate 20,257,457, forward strand.
TTTTTAGTTTTTTTGTGTTGATACTTGTTCAAATAAGCATCTAGTTTCATTACCGATTCACATCTCGGTATCGATTCTTTTGACAGCTTATTTCTTCGTATTATCCGGCTGCTGAACTGTTGTTGCTAGCAAACGTTAGCCCCCGTTTGACGCTCAAAAATCTCCTTATTTACAGCAAAGGAAAAATTAAACTCCTGCTCTGAATGCGCTACACCCACGGCCATTGTTCCGTGTGCCGGGTAGGATTTCTGTTTGGATTTTCCTCCTGGCTGCTCCACGTTCCCTCCATCTTTCCGTACATTTTTTTTTCCCTTTTCTTTCTTTTCTTCCCTGGCAGTTGGTGGAGTTCCCTGATTTACAGGAGCTGCCCATGGGCGACTGCTTTCTGCTTGTGATGTGGACATGTGCTAGCGCTGCAGGAAGCTATAGGAGGGAGGACGTATAGCGCGACGAAGCTAAAGCTAGCGTTATAAAGTAGTACCAAGATGTCCGCCCTTCTTTCGTCAGAGTAGGCAGATTTTTCAAAGATGCTGGTAAAGACGGCAAGGCTACGATTTACTTTAAATGTGCACTTTAAATGGGCGGAGGAGGGTGTAGGCTACGTGCTCGTCTCCATGGTGATGTTATTTCTTTGAATAATGGTGTTAAAGGTCCCGTATTACACTTAAATTATTCTTGTGAGTGTTGTTACCTCCTCAAAAATGTATCTGGAGTTGTGTTTTGCTTCATCCACACCTTTATTATTAGTCTGTCTACATCTCCGAGGCTCAAAATGCTCTGGTCCACCTTGTGATGTCATCAAGTGGTAGTTTTCAAGTTTACAGCTGCATTTTATCTTTAGTTCAGTCGAGATCAGCAATGAATTCAAGGGCTGAAATTGTCCAAATGATTCAAGTGAAGGTGTATGGAGTTTAACAACAAGTAGAGCACTTCCTGTATTACCACGTGATGACATCACAAGGTGGAACAGAGTGTTTTCTAGTTGAATTCAGGCTAAATGTGCAGGGTTTGTGTGTTTAAACATGTGTGAATGAAACAAAACACAACTCAGTATGTGCCCTTTAAACATAACATTGTCACAGAAACGAGCATTACAAGCCCCAGACTAAGTTACAGGTCAGAGCTGTGTAAAGGCAACCCCGCTCAAACTAAGAAAGAATGTTTAGCAATGCATTTTTCAGCAATAAAAACATCTGTAATTGAATAAACGCAAAAGATATGTTTGATGCCATACAATCCAGGCAAAGCAATAACATCTCCATGGAGACAAGACGGTCGCATAGACTCCAGAAATGTTACATAGGGCATCTTAAAGTTTTTGCTTGTGCACTGGATTTTGTAGTTTTTACTATATAAAGAATTTGATGTCACTATTTAAGTGGTCAAAAGAAAATTATCCACAAATATTAAAAGTGCATGTTTTACAATATGGCTTTTGAGGTGGGAGTGTCCACTACCTGCTTATCTCCAAGGATACGTTATTGCTTTGTTGGTAATGCTCCACAGAATGGCACTGAAACTCTATTTTTATCTTTTGTATTTATCAAAGCTGTAGTATTTTAGCATTTTAGTGTAAGGAAACACCAAATTTCTTCTGTTTTTTAATTTTCTGAACATGAGACCTACTGTAGGCCGTAACTCGCGCCAAATTAAGAGCAAAACGTCAACTTGTCGGCATAGCAACCAAGAGTCAAATGCAAAAAAAAGTTATGTTAACAACATGAACAGATAGAAGAACAAAAAGTGTCAACTCTAAACTCTAGAAATGGAAAGTTAAAACCATAGTTTGAAACATTATTTGTGGAAATAGACATGTTTTATGCCATACTGTGGATTATTTTAGCCAATTAGCCAACATTTCCATGGAAACGAGCAGGAGAAAGTCATCCTTTTGGCCAAATAAGAGTCAGGTTTGTGGAAATGCAAGCCTCATCATAGTTTTCAGTGCAATAAAAACACATTTTTTGGCTCAAAGGTTCATTATTGTAGCTTTAAACGTGCCCTATGTAACTTTTTTGATAGAGGTTCTGCCAACTGTTCGTTTCCATAGTGACGCTGATTAAATATAAATCTTGCACTTCGTCAGATACACTTTTATACCACGTCCATGCTGAATATTTAAAATTACAGTAAAATGTGTAGAATGTCCGGCCACGCGTGAAGACATAAAACAGTAGCACTCAACGTTCCCAAGTTTCCCAAGTCAAAATGATTCCTGTTCCCTTTGAGCCCCGCGATCGGTCCGACCCTTTCCGAAACACACAATATAAGCGGTGCATGGAATCTTGTGTGTTTGCGTAATTATGTCCATATGTGCTCCACGCATTCTGGTACTGTACAAAACATCTACACACAAGGTTCTCCCAATGCCCAAACACAGCGACGCACGCTCCCATCGCTATGGAAACAGGACCTCGGCCAATGAGAACAGAGAGAGCTGCCTTTGTTGGAGCGTAAACATTTTGCCGTTGTTGTTCAGAAGTTTTTCGGGGGGGAACAAAAGTGGGAATTCCGACAATTTGTTCATTTTTGAAAGGTCAGACGCAGTTAGGAGGGGTTTGGATGATTTCAGCCTTATTTAAAAGTGCATTGTGTAACTTTTCACTGTTTTGTCTCCATGGAGATGTCGCTTTAGGTGAATATTCCATAGTATGTATCTGGAATTTATATCCTTATGGTTGTTTTTATTGTGAAAAACGTTTGTCTTTGCACAGAACTGACTCCTAACTTGGGCTACTGGTACTACCTGCTTGTCGTCATGGAGATTAAGTTTATAGTTGTATTGTGGAACATTCCAGGCAAAGCAATAATCCATGAAGACCCTCCACCACAAAAGTCACGTTTTGTGACTTTTAAATGTCTTTAACTCATTTAAAGAGGGGTTTGGATTATTTCAGCCTTATTTAAAAGTGCATTGTGTAACTTTTCACCATTTTGTCTCCATGGAGATGTCGCTTTGGGTGAATATTCCGCAGTATGTATCTGGAATTTATATCCTCATGGGTGTTTTTATTGTGAAAAAATTTTGTCTCTGCGCAGAACTGACTCCTAACTTCCATTTCTGGTACTATCTGCTTGTTTCCATGGAGATTGTTAAGTTTATAGCTGTACTGTGGAACATTCCAGGCAAAGCAATAATAATCCATGAAGACCCTCCACCACCAGAAAAGTCTCATTTTATACCTTTTAAATGTGTTTAACTACTTTAAATTTGAATTAATCCTTTCATAATTCTAAAAGACCACAGCAGAGTTTCATCGTCATGGTAAAGCTAATAATAACTACCATGCTAACACGTACTTCCTGATTCTAACTGGTTGCAGACAGTACACAGTGAATATATTTTGATAATGCAGTATATCTGGACAGGGGCAAGATTATTTTTGCTCAAATACATGAAAAAAAAAAACAGGTACAGGGAGTTTTAAATAAAGATTAAAACACAACTCTGGCCATATAAATAAATTTAAAAAATCTGATAACTAGATTACGCAAAAAACCCAATAATTACATCTGATTTTTAAAGTAACTGTTGTATTTGGAAGATAAAATACAACGACTTTCTTGTTTGTCTTTGCCACATTAATTTGCACTATTTTTGCACGTCAAAACCAGCACAGGTGTGAACAATCTGAAAGAAATCAGATTACTCCCATCAACTGTTTGTGCGCCATTTTAATAATCTGATAACTCCAGAAATCGGATAACGATCAGATTATTGGTACGGCTTCAACCAGACCAAGACTGTATATATAAACGGATAAAGCTAACCTGCTCGCCGCCGCATTCCAAACAGGAAGTGAGTATGGGCGTGCTTCATTTTGGACTTAAAATGTTCGTATTAACCCGTTCTACGTGATCCCGGTATTTTTATTTCGTTATTGTGTCCGTAAATCAAGATATGAACACTATTAAACAAATCAGATGGTTTCTTAGCGTTAGCAACAGGTTTGATTGACAGCGTTGCTAAGCGCTTGCTCTCTGCTAAACCAGCCTGAAGGTTTAGCTTGTCATTTGCAACCAATGTGTGTTTGTGAGGGAAGTATTTATGTAAACTAATGTAACGAATGTCCTTTAGCATCTGATGTCTCTACCTGCCAAGAAATACACTAAAATCAAAAAAAAAAAAAAAAGTTGACCGTGTAAAAGTTAAATTACCTTGAGATTGGTGAATTCTAGCATGATTTTTAATTCTGCTAATATCTTGCTGTACCATTACCTCGTTACTACAGTTGCTCTTCGAATTACTCTTACCTAGTAGTAGTTTCACCAACTAACTACTACTGAATCACTATTAATACTACTAATACTACTTGCTTGATTAATATTATTTTGAAGTAGCGACACTCTTACTTGAGTCAAATTTCTATCTATACCAAAGACTGTAAATATAAATGGACATAGCTAAGTTGCTAGCCGCGGCACGTTCCAAACAGGAAGTGAGCATGGTTGCGCTTCCAGCTCCATCGACTTTGGCTCCAATTCACTTTCAATTGAAAAACTGGCATTTTGGTTTTAAAATATTCATATTAACCCGCTCTACATGATCCCGGTGTTTTTATTTGGCTATTTTGTTCGTAAATCAAGATATGAACATTAATAACGGACCACTGAGGCGCCTGATTTCCTTAAGGTTGCTCCCGGTAGTGTTAGCAGCAGGTTTGATTGACAGCGTTGCTAAGCACTTTTTCCTTACTAAATCAGAGGTGTGGGCAGAAAGGGGCGTTACCTTTAACAGCATTGCTCCGGATTGTTTATTTGGTTGCGATGATACTCGTGATCGGAATTCTAAGTGTCAAACTCTGGTCCAAATTCGCCGCTATAACTGCTAGCCTCGATGAGTCTAATCTGACTTGAGCCGAACGCTGTGGGTAACGTCGCGCTCGCTCAGTCCACTTCTGTATACAGTCTACGGGTTTCAACGTAACCACATATTGACTTTTCTTCTCCGTGTCGTCGGAGCCTATATCGCAAGGGCCTGTTTCCTTTTTCTATAGTAGTCTGCAGAGCGCCAGACGAGCGGGTTAGCTGGAATGACAAGAGCACTGAAGACTGAAATGTGGTGGAACATAGAGGGACGATCATCGCTATTGTGGGCCCATACTTACCCCAAGATCTAATTGGAAAAACAGCATGTGGTTTAGCTGTACGTTTGCTGTAGTAATTGAATTAGGTGGTACAGTAGAACAACAGCGCATCGGAATCTCACAACAATAGATATGATCATTCAACCTAGGAGTAGAGACTATTATGCAAAATGGACTTTCTGGAACTGTCTGCCATGTTTTAATATTGTTTCCTCATCAAAAACATGCCTGCAGTTGTATTTTGCATCATTAATCCATTAATCTAGTCGTCTTCTGAGCACTCTGTTTGCATTTTGCCAGTTTAGTCGCGTCATAGATAAAACTTCAAACGTCTCCTACATGGTTTTTAAGCATCATCACTCGAGTAATTCTGTTTACAATGAATGCATGTCTCTTTTAGCCTAGTATTTGCAGAGGAAAGGACTTCATTTGTTTATTTTATGGTTGTGCATTCTCATTGTGGACAGCAGAGGGAGCTCCAGTACCTTAAAATACCTCAGTGGAAACAGATGTGAAGTTTATAAAGCAAATTGTCCAAATGTAGGCATTATTTTAAGTGAGAAAATGTGAAAGACTCATCCCAAGGTGTCCAAAAGTACATTTAAAAAGGGATTAAAGCCTCATGAATGCATACTATGTGTTTGTGTCAACAGAAATAAGGAATAAATGAGGCGCAATTTGGATAAAGTTGTAGCGTTTAGATCATAGACTGCATAAAGAAGTGAACTAGTCAAATAAAGCTCATCAAGGCTAATGGTTATAGGGGGGAATTTGAAGCTGATTTCCATATTTGCAGTTCTAATCACGAGTATCATAGTAGAGCGGGTTACTAAAAACATTTAGAACCAAAATGACGAGGCTGACAGAAGCAGTTATAAAGAAAGGAGCAACATTTTTTTCAATAGAAAGAGAATTGGAGCGCCCATGGCTACCTTTGTATTTGGAGCGCGGCAGGTAGCAGGTTAGCTATGTCCATTTACATATACAGTCTATGGATTAGACCTTGGCAAGTGAGAATTTTAGATTTGTCAGGGAAAAAAGATGCTTTGTAAATTCCGAAATGGAGGAAACTCAAGGCAAAAATGACCCAGAACAATGAAAAATATGAAAGATCAAGGTGGTTTTGTATTTTCAATCTCTGGTTTATTTAATTAAGATCATAATAGTAGATTAGCAATCATCGATGTAACTTTATGTAACCCTGAGGAGAAATGCTAAATGTTGTCTCCAGAAGTGAAATTCTTAGTTTTTTAGGTTTGACGTGACAAATACTTACAAAAATGTTGACCCCCACTATACTTTTTTGTTGTATTTAAAGATTTATTACATCCTTCACCACAAATCATACTTTTTGTGAAGACTAAATGCAAAATTCAGACTAGAAACTTGTCTTTTTTCACCATTTTTAGAAAAGAAAAATAACTTTTTTTTGTCAGAAAGACAGTAGACATTTAGATCTGATGTTGGCTAATCGTTAAAAATGTGGTTTGTTCATTTGGCGTCCGTTTTTGAATTTTTAACATTCTGCTGAAAAAGCGTTTTAAAACATCTCTGGTCGAAAGTCTGGTGTTGAGAGGAAGATATGGAGAGGCTGAGGAGGCTAACACTTCTCCTGCTTTTATAGAGAGACAATAGAATACAATACAATATGAGCTTTTCCACAGTACAGCAGACAAAACTGTGGGACTCTACAGCGCCTCCCAGAGTGTAGAAGCTCAAACTGGAGGCTCAAAGTATTGCAGCTAACTTGGAAGACAAAGTGAGTGCATTTATATGAACCGTATACATGTGGCAGGATTAGGAAGTCTGTAGTCGAACTGTTTGAATTAACGCTTCAAAAATATAATCCGGTACAATTCGAAACTTCCAAAATCAGTTCCCTTTGCGTAAATTTTGAGCACCAGCCCTACAACCTAACACAACTTTCACAAGCCTATAAGCTAAATTTGATTTAATAGAGACTACACATTACAAGACCCCCCCCCCCATCCCAATTATGATCGCCTGGCGTGACGATAAGACGTATAATTTTGAGCTGTTAAAATTGGCCCTCCACTGCCATTACATAAAACCTCTCCACTCGTCCTGGATGGGTTTTAGCGGCGGTAATAATAGCTGTGTTCGGGCTCGCTGTCTCCCCTGAGTTTGCAGTGGAGTGGAAGATGCTACATAATGCGGCTGATTTTGCACCTAGCAATCAACAGTGACTTGATTTCCCTGTTATGTGAAGAGAAGGAGGAACAGAATGTGCTGCCGTCTCCCGCTCAACGCCAACCACTGACAGATGCAGAAAGAATTGACAAAAATGGAAACTGATCAACTCTTTTCCCATATTACGCCATTTTCTGATCTATGTTGTAACGTTTCCTCATCACAAATATACTTGGACACATGTTTAACACACAAATCCTGCATATTTAGGTTCTGTTCTTAAAAAAAACCCACTCTTTTCCACCTTGTGATGTCACGTGGCAATACAGGAAGTGCTCCACTAAAACTCTAAACTCTAGAAATAGAAAGTTAAAACCATACTTTTAAACATTCTTCATGGAAATAGACACGTTTTATGCCGTACTGTGGATTATTATAGCCAATTGGCCAACATTTCCATGGAAACGAGCAGGAGATGGCCCTCGTTTAAGCCAAATAAGAGTCAGGTTTGTGTAAATGCAAGCCTCATCATAGTTTTTCAGTGTTTTTTGCTCAAAGGTTCGTTACTGTAGCTTTAAACGTGCCCTATGTAGCTTTTTTGGTGGACATTATGCGAACTGTTTGTTTCCATAGTGATGTTTTTACTTATTACTTGATGAAAATATATGTCTTGCACTTAGTCAGATACAGTTTTAGATGCTTTTATACCACGTCCATGCTGAATATTTAAAATGATGGCACTGTCTTTTAAACTTCACGCACCTTCGCTAGAATCATTTGGATAATTTCAGCCCTGGAATTGCCCATTTCTACTGAACTTAAGATAAAAAGTTAGACCCTTCACCCCCACAACACTGCAACACTGTCAGTCAAACCTGTTGCTAACACAACCGGGAACGACCTCGGGAAAAGATGGCGTCTGATTTGTCTCTTATTGATGTTCGTTTCTTGAGTCACGGGCACAATAGCGAAATAAAAACAGGATCATGTCGAGCAGGCTAATACGAACATTTTAAGACCAAAATGATGAACCTGAATAGAAAGAATTGGAGCGTCCATGGCTACCTTCATATTTGGAGCGCGGCAGGTAGCAGGTTAGCTATGTCCATTTATATATACAGTCTATAGTTTAGACCTTGGCAAGTTGTGGTGAGAATTTTAGATTTGTCAGGGAAAAAAGACCCATTGTAAATTACGAAATGGAGGAAACTCAAAGCAAAAATGACCCAGAACAACGAAAAAATATGAAAGATCAAGGTGGTTTTGGTCATAACCACTCAGATGCATGGAAGTGATATCACAGCATACTTTAAGACTTTGCAATTATATTTAAATCTCTGGTTTACTTAATTGAGATCATGGGGTGAGAATTTTAGATTTGCCAGGAAAAAAAAAAAAACATTGTAAATTCCGAAATGGAGGAAACTCAAGGCAAAAGTGACCCAGAACGTGACAAACAATAAAAAATGTGAAAGATCAAGGTGGTTTTGGCAGTTGGTCTGTGATTAATGTTCATATCTTGAGTCACAAACACAAAAGCGAAATAAAAACACCATCATGATCATGTAGAGCGGGTTAATACAAACATTTTAATACCAAAATGACGAGTCTAGTCAGTCTATGGTGATGTGTCCTGTTACTGCGTATGCGTCAGAAGTTGTCTGAGTGGGAATCGATCCTCTGACCTTTGGGGTTAATGGACGAGTGCTCAAACCACTGAGCCACTGTCTCCCAGTAGGTACAATAACATGGCCGGTAAAAGGTCAGTGAACCTGATCTGACGTGAGTGATCAGAGCCGAGAAAAATGAGAAAATGATCAGAAACAAATGAGACGATTTTGCTTTTTACACGTCACTACTGTTGTAATAGTCTTAGAACTGAGCGTGCATGTTTTATTCTTATTTTTGCCACATTACTTAGTCGTTTTTGCATTATTTTTCTTCTACCTTGCGCTGACGTGGGCAATGAGAGCAAAATCAGACCACTCACTTCTGCTTAGTTTGCATTACAAATTGACTGCTACTATTACTGTTAAACCACCAGTACTATGACTAATAATACTTCTACGACAGCGTTTTGAAGCACAACATATTGCATTTTTTAAAGTACTTTATGACACTGATACAATAACAATAATGCACGATAATCAAAGTACTAAAAATAACCTGTAATTAGAGAAATCCGTGAAATATCAGCTTTATTTTTTTACAATTATTCTATATGTTGTGCAGCTGTAAAACCCCTCACCACACACTTTATACACTTTTCTGAAACATTTTCTCACATTTCTCTCTTGTTTAAACTCTCTCAAAGTTCAAACCTTCGTAGGCGCCTTTGTCGGTGCAGAACGTTTCATCGACATTGTGGGTTTTGTCGGGGAGAAAACAAATTGCAAACATACAGCACTTCAGAGTCACACTGCGATCCAACGTTTATGTAAATTTGTCTGAACACATTCTGCACAGCATGGAAGGGTTTGATTGACAATGGTCTACGGTCCCTTAACCAATCAGGACGCAGAACACAATGCACGCTGCAAAATTACACAAAAAAAAAAAAAATCTATGAAACAGCGAGACCGCAAAAGGTGAACCGCAATATAGCGAGAGACAGCTGTAAAAGCAAAATGATGCAATAATTAGCCATATAAGTTACTTTTTCAACCCTCTGCAGCTCAAATCTTATCATATTACAACAAAAATACTCCAAATTGTACACAGGATAAATTTTTAGTCCCTAAATATATTGTTCCAGCTTTCATAAACTGAACGATATCGTATACATTCCACACAGTACATCATTGCCAACAGCTACTACTTCTACTACTATACTTTTGCTGTTACTGTTCCTAGTAATAACTCTACCACTACTACTACTACTAACTCTGCTACTGATACTACTACTGCAGACATTGTGTTTAAATATTAAGTTGTAAACATTCATATTTTGCCATTTCCTGTGAAGTAATTTCTCTAGTAGTAAGTCATCTCTATTATTCTTTTGCAGCCAACCGTCCATCACACGATACTCAAAGTGCCAGATTGTCATTATTCCACCACAATAGTCATAATTAAGAGCCCAGACGAAACCAGAGTGAATAGACAGGGAGATCCTCATGAAAAGATGAGATTTAGAAAAGGGCGACCCCGGTAACGTGTGTCACTTCTGCAAAAGATAATTGAGATAATCGCTGGCGAGATGATGATGCTAATTTAGTAAAAAGGATAAACGAGGACATGTGGAATTCTGCAAAACTTTCTGCATATTTAGGGAAAAATGGTTCCAGATAATTTGCGATTTGCAGTCTGAATATTATTTTGAAAGTTAACTGTAATTGCATTTGACGTCAGTGGTTATTGTTGTTGTGTCTCTGGCCTCTATTTAGACATGAAGTGATCAAAATACTGCGCTGTTATTAATTCCAAAATGGTTACAGATTTTGTCATTTATCATTTTGAAAAGCGTAAAATACAGCGTGTTTATTATCAGAGGTGGAACATAACGAAGTAAAAGTAGTGAAGTACTGTACTTAAGTAAAAAAAATTAGGTATCTGTGCTTTACTTAAGTCAGTCTTGAAGTGGATACTTTTTACTTTTACTGCAACTTTACTTTATTTGAGAGCAGGTATCTGTACTTTCTGCTCCACTACATTTTATAACTAAATTGAAAAGTTATTAAGTATTTTTATTATTGTTTGAGACTGAAAAAGCCAAAAGTGTTGAAAAAAAACCTAATTTTTAACACTTTCGTAGTTTGTGCAAACAAAAATATACAAATAAAAACAGCCAGGAAAAAATTATCAATTCTGTTATTTCTGTTGAACAAAATTCAGCACCTATTGAAACATTTGAAGCTTTATTAGACCTCAAAACTCCCGTAAACGACTTTTACTTTTTTAGTTTATAAGTGACAGAAAGTGTGTAAAGTTGAGATAAGCGACTAGGCTAAGAGCGTCCGTTAGTGAGACACACACCCTGGTAATCCTCTGCTACGCTAGATTATTACTAGGCTAGATTATTACTAGGCTAGATTATTACTAGGCTACATTATTTGCATAACTGATATAAATAGGCTCTGTGCAAAGCGGCGTACTCGTTAGCTCACTGTCTCTCAAAGCTAACTGTCAGAAAACATAAAAAAACAACCTATTACAATTCAAATTAATTAAAATAGTCTAAATTGTTTATGTGTAGAATACTTCAGTTTGTTTTGGTTTAATATTATGACTCAAAATTAGCATTAGCATTAGCGTTAGCACTTAGACACAAACATCTGTAAACAAAGAAGTGTCCCCTGGTGAAGTATTCATTTTGTGTAGTGTTTAACATGTTGTCAGTGACATCCACCCACAGTTCTCTGTCCACTCTCTGACCCTAACTCCATAACCTCTGACCCCTGACCTCCAACCCACCAACAGCTCCCTGTCCACTGCCTTCTCTTTAAATATTTATTCATTTGACTGCAAAAACCTCATAGAGATACAGTTGGACAGGAAGTAGTGATGCTAACAGTGAGGCGCTGTTGTGCACTTAGCCTGTTGTGGTTAAACAAACATTTTTGAAAAGTAATTGTCTCTTGTTTTATGAATAAGGAACAAAAACAAAGCTAGAAATCGGTTGTGACGTTTCTATTTGACCCGGAAGTACATTATCACTGAACAATCTCATAGGCCGTCTTACCTTTTGTCACTTAATCATTCAGTTTCCAGATGAGTGACTTTGTAAAGACCTAAGTTCTGGTGTAGTTTGAAAATTACAATGATATGTATTGGCAAAAACCATCCAAATGAGTGATGCAAAGTGATAAAACTTGCCAACATTGTAATCTTCTCGCATTGCCTTGGCCATAATGTTTTGGTTGATATTTTGCAACCCATAAAAGGAAACTCCTGTATGCTAACTTCTGCCCATGATTAAGTGTAATGCAGACAATTTGTTTTCTCAATGGGTCCCGGCTCAATTATTTTAATAGGTGTATAAACATATTCAAATCGGATCCTGTTTATGTAATATTTCCATGTTTTCATTTCGCAAATTGCTTCGGGGTTGCATCCTGATCCAATACAGATTTGGCCCTTAATCTGTTTGAACAAGGAAGTCTGAAATCTCCTCCATTTATACATGTGCGTGCCGTCAACATATTAGCCTAGCTGCGCCGTCTTGCTGTTAGGGCTGATTGCTAATTTCCAGCATCTTACACCACTGACTTCCTGTATATGAGTACAGGCTAGCGGTAGCGTGACTTCTAGCTCCGTTGATTACTTGTGGGGCGAGATTAGCTTCATTGATAAACCCCCGACGCTATGCTAATCATGCTGACTTTGGCTCGCATTTTCCCGCTGTAATTAGCGTATGGCGTTCAGTTCCTCCTCCCAGCGCTAGCTCTATAGCTTTTATCTTGTATCTGTACGACCTTTGGCTAACCTGACGATGCTGCGCTAGGTGTGTTTTCTTCCTTTCTTCTTTACCTCGGGGATTAAACGGCGATTTGTTTGCACTGGCATTTGACGTTGGATTTCCTGTGTGGTATTTTTAGACGCTAGCCGATTGTGCTGAATGGGTAGCGTTTATGAATGAAATAGCGAAGAATGGGGATTATGTTGCGTGTGTAATTAGCTTGATTTGAATGGACGCTTGACCCCTGACCTCGGTTATCTGAAATTCTTTTGTCCGCTAGATGCTGCTGCTAGAATCGTCAGCAGGGAATTTTGGACTTTTGAACATTTTTGCAAGTTTAACTCATCTGTCAAGACAAATAAACAAGGAGCACATATTTTTTTCACAGTAGCTTCTGAAAGTGGTGCCATTGTTCAACTCCAAATATGTGATTGTTGTCAAGATTTGCCAAATTTGTGGAGCCAATCCCAAACAAACAATCGTGGATTTCGTTAATCTAATCCTCCAGACCTCGGTCGGACTCTCCTGACCAAGGTCGTGGCTCAAGAGGCTCTGCACCTGTTACTCCTGGCAACCAAAACCTAACCATATCAAATTTAGTCCGGTTTTGAGCAATGAATAAATCCCATCTCATTTGTTGCTTCACAGTCTTCATCAGCACTTAGTCTATCCTTGTTCAAACCAGCGCAGTACTCAGTCTCTCCATTATTCAGAGCAGTTATGTATCTACCTGTCAATTAGGATGACTGATGTGTTTTATGATTTTCTATGGCACTCACACAAGCTTTGGCTCAGTCCTGGATTCGCACTGCGCCTTACTCCGTATCTGTTTCGAGAAGTAAGATTTTGAATGCTCGCTTAATTATGAGAAGACTTGGATGAGCTGTCAAGGAGATGCAAATAAAACGATCTGATGGTGTTTTGCTGAGGTACAAAGCAAAGCAAGGTGAAAAATAATTGGAACTTGCTGCAACGATACTTCTTTATAGAGATGGAAGCCGGCCTAGGTAAGAACTTCAGGCATCTATTCTACCATAGGAGACATAAACAGCAATTAAAAAAGTTGATTTAAAGTTGTACGATGTAACTTTTGCTTGACTCCAAGGAGATGATATGATATGACATTGAACACATGTATCTAGCTTCATCTTTATTATTTTTTTCTATTTATTTTTTTATAGAAGCTGTTTTCATTGCTCAAAAATACCCTGAGAAACCCAGACCTGTATAATCGCTCTGCAGCTGTAGTGCGAACGATGAGGCTAAGCTAACAGCTGGCATCGCCAGTTTTGTTGCTAAGTAAAATTATTTGATTTAAAACTTAATAAGCAGTAGTCAGTGTTTATGGATCTATGCTACAAACATGTTAAAGCAGACCTATTGTGCAAAATCAATTTTCTTTAGCGTTTTTCATCATGTTATAGCTGTTTTTCCTTCTCGTATACATTCTCGAAAGTGTATTTAGCCTGATTCATGCATGTCTGAGTAATTTTTATATAGTCCTGTATTCAAGTCGTCATTGTCATCGACCTGTTTCCTACGACTACTAGTACCCACTGCTCTGTACTTACTTTGTTCTGTAATTTTATTTGGTTAATCGGTGATACATGTAGGATTTGGAGAATGCTGCACAGTCAATCTGGCCCAAATGAGTTTTCTAACACAGAAGCCAAAAAATTTGCTTCTTTTATTAAGTCAATTTAGATCAATAGTGCGATTTAAAATGTCTAAATTGTAACATAAGGATCCATGGGTGTCATAGATATATATAACTACATAGCAGACAAAAGCACAATATGACGTCTTTAAATATCCCATGCTGACATTTTGAATTATTTTATCTACATAAAACCATTACAAGCATTAAAATTGTGCCTCAATTTGCAAATTAACTGCTAAGCATTCTGAGACTAAACCCATACTGTCAAGGATCACCGATCGCGATACCAGCCGGACGCACATTATTAGCAGCCTATTGAAGTGTGTTAAAATATTATTGTCTCATATTGTCTTGACTTAGGGCATCATATAAACATGCGCTCTCATCCCTTTAATGGCACTAAACAGAATAGCCGCTACATTAGCACCGAAGCATGAAGACTAAAGCGCCATATCGTTTTTGATACTGGCTATTACTCCCATAACATACAGGAGACATGAGTGATGTACCAGAAATCTAGCAAACCAAACAAATGTGTAAATTCTTTGCCACTCAATGCTATCAATGTACGGTTGCTACAATAAAATAATCGTTATTTCTCTCTATTCTATGTCAGATGTCTTTCAGCCACAAATCCATCACTGGAATGGGATATGTTAGCTTTGCCTGGGGACAAACGGTCTTATTTTTACTTAGCGCCTTTCTACCTTTAAGTCACTCAAAGGCTTTACATCAAGGAACCACTCAGCCATTCACACATATTCATACACCAGTGATCACAGGAAGGTGGGTTAAGTGTCTTGCCCAAGGACACGACAACAGTATTCATCTGTGAGAGCTGGAATCGCACCAAAAACTGGTATCATTGATGTTTATGTCGAAATTTGAATCACCAACCTTTGGATTAATTGGTCTGACAGTCTACTATCACAACAGCATTAAGTACTCAAGTGATGTTCAAACCAGTTATCCTCAGATTAGTGGGTGGATTTTTAACTAGCTGCACCACTGTGTCTCTCTGTAATGTACCAAGTTAATAAAACAAGTACGGCTCTAGTATGGAGCCTTGGGGAACACCACCGTGGGATGGTTTATAATCCACAAGATACGAAAAATGCTATCAAACGTGCATGTCCCACCGGGAGGAGGCCTCGAGGAAGACCCAGGACACGCTGGAGGGACTATGTCTCTCAGCTGGCCTGGGAACACCTTGGAGAAGCAGGAGGACGTGTCTGGGGTGAGGGAAGTTTGGGAGTCCCTGTTTAGATTGCGGCCCCCATGACCCAGCTCCGGATAAGCAGAAGAAAAAGGATGGATATTAAATGTAATGTGAATGTGTCAATTGAGAAAAGTTAGAGCATTTCACATCTGATGACAAAAGATAAATTAACACAAAATAAATTAGCACAAACGTATTTGATCATTTTATTAGCATTTTTAAGTGTTATTTGGTGCACTAAAGAAATATGTCAGTCCAAACATCTATGGCGCTAGTACGACGCCTTGTAGAACACCCCTAACATTAATAACACAGCACAGCCAAAGTTTAGCCCTTGAATTCCTTCTGATATACAGTTCCCGGGCTTGAGAATGTGTGGGCTGTGCTGACTTGGAGACAGGAGGGTGACATTTCTTCATGTTACATCATCAGTTAGCTCATGCACAAGTGTGAAATCTGCTTCCTCCCTCCTCCGTCAGTGTTAATTTGGCCTGCTGGCGTCTAACGGGAGATGTTTTGCTGCCCCGGGGTCACTTAGGAGCAGTTCTTTGGTCAGTTTTTTTGGTTTTCAGGAGGTTAGAGACGCGGGATGGGGTGGGTTGAACGTGCAGCTTGGACATCGTGGGGATGAAGCGACAAAGCGAATACAATGTTAGTACCTTTGTCGCAGATTCCATTTGCAAAAGAAAAATCCATTCAGCGTGATTTGACATTTTAAAATAACAGACATCTGACTTCCATGCAGTGTTCATTGAAATGTCAAAAAAGAAATTGACATTTTTTGACAGAGTATTTTTAGTTTTGGTCAAGATTTTGTCAAATAACTGTTTTTAGACTAGTTTTCGTCAGTGAAATGTCATGCGTCATGCTAATTTTGTCAACTAAATGCATAATAGTCAAACAGATTTATAATTGTATTGCATTACATAACGGGTTCCTTGGACGGTGTGTTTGTTTATGGTCTGGTTTGGGGCTCCGAGGGGGATTGAATAGTGTTTTGTTGATGATATGATCTCTTAGTAATCATTGTTTTAGTTAAAGACTCTGTACCCGATGTTTTCCCATGTATTTGAGCAACGATGTCTTGTCCCAGTACAGATAATTTGTATAAGAAGCTCTTGGGGTCAAAATAAGTCTGCTGTGTGCTGTCGTCATCTAATTATAAAGCGTTTTATTGTCCAGTAATCAAGAAATGCACGTTAGCATGAAATAACTATGGTCCACGTTGGTTGTTAAAGATGAACTAACTGTTTTTGTAGTGAAGGTTTCAGTGGTGGTCATCGATCGCTGTTTTTTCAAGACGTTTCGAAACATCTTGACCTCCTGAACGAATGAGGTAATACAAGTGTAGGGCTGTTTTTCATGTTTTCACGATAAGGTACATCGCCTTTATCGAAAATAGGAGGAATTTTAGGCGTAGCTTTAGTTTTTATTTTGTTTTCATCAGCAAAAATATGACACTGACAAAAAACATGATGGAAATATTTTAGTCAGTAGGATGTTAAAGTACAGATAGATATACCAAGTTATAATTAGAGATAGGCTGATATTTGGATGTTTTAGCATATTGTCTATTGGCCTTAAATCTCCAGCGTAGGTTGATTTTTGTTTTGGTTGATTTGACGCTTAGAAAATACACATAAACCTTTATTTTAACACTTTAATACGAAGAGACAACTACACTAAATGTGATACACTGCACTTTTAAAGGTCTGTGGTGAAAAAAAATGGCTTTGGGGCAGTTTGTAGCAACTTAAAATGACATAATTTGAGCAAAATAATCAAAATCTGTTCTATATATCGGTCCAAAAATATCGAAAGAGTTTATTGGCAGACGGTTGCTCTGTATTCTAGTGAAGGTTTCAGTGGTGGTCGTCAAACGCTGTTTTTCCAAGACGTTTCAAAACATCTTGACTGGAAAAAACAGTTCAAATGACCTCCTAAACAAATGAGGAAATACACGTGTAGTGCTGTTTTTCATGTTTTCACGATAAGGTACATCGCCTTTATCGAAAAAGTGAGGAATTTTAGGCGTAGCTTTAGTTTTTATTTTGTTTTTCGTCAGCAAAAAGATGACACTGACAAAAAGAACATACACATAAAGCTTTATTTTAACGCTTTAATATGAAGATACACTGCTCTCTTAAAGGCCTGTGGGAAAAAAAATATGGCTTTGAGTCAGTTTTTAGCAACTTAAAGTGACATAATTTGAGCAAAATAACCAAAATCGGCATGTATATCGGCCCAAAAATATCGTAAGAGCTTATCAGCCAATGGTTGCTCTGTATGCTAAACAATTGTTATCAACATCGCCCATAAAAAAAACACATATCGGTCGATCTCTACTTCTAGAAATCAACCGATATGTGTTAAATAGACTAGTGTTGATAGTGAGCGACACAGCCAAGATAGCATGAATAAAATAAAGTTTAAAAAATAAGAAAAAAATAGTCATAAATATGTAAACAGTGCATCCAGTAGAAGCATCTTGCAAGTTGCACCCCATCACCTCTGCAGCAGACATCCCCAGGCAGGAGAAGCCGCCTCACTGTACCAGGACGTGAGAGCCGGCGTCGCCTAGCAACTGATGCGGGGTGTTTCCTGGCTGATGACATTTCTGTGTGTCTGTGTGTGTGCGCTGTAGACTGAACTGCCTGTGCTTTCCCCTCAGTAGCAGCGTGCCGACACAGTGAAGATGTCCTCTACTGCAGAGCTTCTCATTGTTCATTGTGCAGATCCCAATAGTCGCATATCGATACATCTGGATTTTATCGAATCCTAGCATAAAATTTCGGCAGTTTCATTAAAGCAGACCTATTGTGCAACATAGATTTTCTCAGAGTTATCGTTGTTCGTTCTCATTTACCCTCTCGAAGTTGTATTTGGACTGATTCGTGCGTGTTTGAGCGATCGTTAAATGTACGCCATATTGCCGACCAACCCCCGTTTTCACCTCCACGAGCACACGCCCATTGCTCTGTACTTAATTTAATACACTTGCACTTAACCGGTGATACATGTAGGATTCAGCAGTGTCGCATTGTCATTTTGTTTCTCGCTAGTAACAAGAGTTGGCAGCTATTTGGTGCGATGACGTTTACGGCGACGTCTGCTCCCATTGGGCACTTGGGCAGTTGTCTAACATGGACGTTACCAGATACGATTACGATTCCAAATGTGCAAATTCTAAAATAATGATCTACAGGTGTCAAGGCTCAAGCACAATATGTCTGCTTTAAAGGTCTTGTGCCTGATTTCTTTCCTGTGTACAAAATATGTCTCGCCCCAGTACAGATATATTGTATACGCAGCTCTTGAGGTCAAAAATACTGTAATGTCCGATAATCAGAAAGTGCACGTTAGCATGTTTACCGTCAATACTGCAATACTGCTCTGCACTTGTCTCTGAGAGTTGTGAAAAGAGCTTGTAGACTCATCGTGGTGACTAATTACGATGTTCGGAATACGCACAGTAAGTGAGGAATAACTTGGGACCACTGCAGTCTGTTCAAAATTAACTGTTTTTCACGTTTTGAAGATCAGAAACAGCGTCTTTAACAATCAGCCAAGTGAACAAGTGAAAGAAAAAAGTTAGTTTTAGTTGTGGTCCCTATTTTTTGAATGCATTTCTAATAAGATGAGGTTTATGTGTCGCACAATGGGGAAATTACAGTGAAGCAAGGCCACATCAGCAAAATAGTTTGTGTCAAATTTGGAAAGATATAAAATATGTCTTTGTAACTGCATAACTCCTGATAAACTGACATTTGAACATGACATACATTTAAATTTACCTCATCATGGGCCACATAAAATGACATGGCGGGCCGCATTTGGCCCCCGGGCCTTGAGTTTGACACATATGCTGTAGAGTAAAGCTATAAGACTACGGTTATGTAAAGGGCAGATTATGCTATATGGACAAAAATAGACCTGTTTTAGACCTAGTTTAGATCTGTTTTGTTCACTTAATACATTGTTGGTTTGGAAAAAAGTATAAAAAACATCTCGTTTTGCTAAAAATGCCACAGTTGTAAGCACACTAGATAGATTTCGTGATATAGCCAATCTACAAACTGTATTACAAATTGCTCAAACTATGGGGAAAATATAATAGTATGTTTTATAGGAAAGGTTTCAAAGGTCCGGAAGGTACTGGTCTGTTACGGTATGCTATCCAAAACGCTGGACTATAGAGGAATCTAAACCAACAGCAAAAAAGCAAGTTCGATTGACCCCCTTTAAATCAGCTCATAAGAATTGATTTGCGCACTCGAGAACCCATTGTGTCAGAGGAGTTAACAATCCATAGTCATAAGCTGCAGGCATAAAAGGCTTTCAAAATGGGCACCATCTTGAATTGACTGTTAAATCACATCAGCAAATCTCACACAATCGTTTTTTTTTATTTTATTTTTTATAAAGCCACAGAAAGAAAGCGTGTGTGGATTTAAAAGTCTTTCTTTCAAAACATTTTGCCTCATTACCGTGAGTAAAGCTAAAATGTGGATCATGAACGGACCCTATTGTATTGTGTTTGTATTGTGTTTGTACATTTACAGATCGTAGAAAAAATGTGCTCCAAAGGGAAATTTGTGCGCGGACATTTGAACAACACCAATTATGACTAAACAGGGACTTCAGGGACTATTCAAGGGACTGTACCAAGACTAAACCAGGACAGCAACAGAACCAAGCCAAAGTCTACGTCAGAGCAAGTGTGAACAAACCTTAAATGTACCAAAAATGCAAAATACTTATGCACAGTATTAATAGCTGTATACTGGCAGAGTTATCCTTTCATTTGGTAGTAGTCAAGTATTTGATCATGCCAGTTAGGCTCCAAACTGCATAGTGAAAAACTTAGAAAATACAGCTTATTTGGTTCATGCATGTGTCATTTTTTTTCTGATAAATAAATGTACAAATCGTGCAACAAACATAACCCCGTTCTATCCTATATTGCATTTTATACACTAAATATAATGCAACTTAATGGTCCTTTGTACTGTCTGCATGCAGTTATTAAGCATTTTAATCAAGAAGTCTGCCCTTAGCATGCTAGTTGTTGCGGACTCTGGCCTCTGAAAGTTGTGAACGGTGCTTATAAACTCATTGCGGTGAATAACTAGGATGTTCTGAATGCTTTGGATCCCTGCAAGCCGTTTTAGAATAGTTGTTTTTTGAGATAAACACCATGAGCTGGTTTTTATTTCATATATTCATGGACATAAAGTGGTTGATCGAACTATGCTGTGTTTAGTAGCACATATTCTGTTTTTTGTTCTTGTTTTTTTCTCACTGATCTGTTTGTTTTTTGTTTGTTTTGTTTTTTTGAGGAGGGAGGGGGTAGGTACTTTTCTGTTTTGTCTCTCATATTAGCCCTGGATGCTACACCTTTTTATGTAATTATTATTAATTTTTCATTTATATTCTGGAAAATCTAAAAAAAAAAAAAAAAAAATCATACATAAAAAAGAATAGATGTTTTTCATGATTTTAACAGTAAGTAAAAAGTAAAAATCCTGCACAGTGCCTTTAAAGTGAAAGTATTTTAAGTATTCACAGCTCGATGTGAATGGAATATGTTATAATTTACATTTTAAAGCAAGTATTTAGTATTCTGTACCTAAATACGTTTTCAAAGTACTGTGGCTTTCTGGTGTAAGGAAACAAGCCAAATTTCTTCTGGTTGTTTATTTTCCGAACACGAGAGCTACTGTAGGTCGTAAACCCGCGCCAAAACAAGAGCAAAACAACCGCGGTCTCGACTCACTACAGCCAGTCTCCAAAACAGACCCGTAACTGACGAATAGAACCTGTCAACTCTGAACTAAACACAAAATATCAGACGACTACAGTACTCTTCCCAACTCTGAAATCGAATTATAACTTCTAGAGTAATCCAACTTCATCACAAATCACTAACATTTCATGACCCCATTTCTATTGAACGCTGCATAATATCAAACACGGCGCCTGCTTAAACCTAGCAATCCCTCTTTTTGCGCGCTAACTCCCTAGTCCCTTACTCAGCTAGCGATAAGTAGCCATGTCAGCAACTGCTCTGGTTTATGCTCTGCTAGCTACACTGCGCAATTCTCTACGCCACAAGTCCCATATGAAAAAATATGCCGGATTCTGTCAGGCGTTTTTTGTTTTTTTTTTCTCCGTGAGGCGTAGTTAACACGGAGACGAGATGGTGATTAATGGGAGATATCCAAGGCTAAAACAACACTGGTGCAATGGGGCGTCCTTGTACGTTTGAAGAGGAGACTGCAGGTCTTATTGTTTATTTAGCGAGCTGCAAAGACGGGGGATTGAGATTCTGAACTGCTGCGAGGAAGAACGAACGGGGACTAGCAGTGAGGGGATAAAAGAGGGTACGCGATTGAAACTTTGGAAGGATTTTAGCTGAGCATGGTATTTTTAACATGTATTACTGACACGATCACCGCCCAAAAATCTGTTCTGTGCGTGGTATTTTTCATGAACTTTAGCTGCTACATATTAATGAAACCCTTAATGAGTTAAAGAAGTTCTTTGTTCAAGCGTATGCCGCTCAAATCCTCAGGAAAAAGTACAAAACATACGAAAAAGCTCCCAACTACCCCAAAGAAAAAGTATCCATGGTAAATATTGACCTCCAAAATTACTTCTTCCAACTAAAATGTACTGAACGATTGTCGGTATTGTAAGTATCGTGACAGGCCTACACACAAAAACACAAAAAAGAAGTCGTCAACCTGGATTTAACTAAGCAAATAGGTACGAATCTGCTGCTGTTGGTCCGGTCTAGGTTCAGCAGAATGAGGTCAGCTGACACCTGAATATACTGAATGACCAGGTTATTCCATCAGTGGATTTTTTCTTCCCTGATGGCACGGGCATATTCCAAGATGACAATGCCAGGATTCATCAGGCTCAAATTGTGACAGAGTTGGTTCAGGAGCAGGAGACGTCATTTTCACACATGGATTGTCCACCACAGAGTCCAGACCTTAACCCCATTGAGAATCTTTGGGATGTGCTGGAGAAGCTTTGAGCAGCGTCAGACTCGACCATCATCAATGCAACATCTTGGTGAAAAATTAATGCAACACTGGATGGAAATAAATCTTGTGACGTTGCAGAAGCGAAATCGAAACAATGCCACAGCGAATGTGTGACGAAAACAACGAAATATCAGTGTGTAACCTTTTTTTTTTTTTGGTGGTGGTGGTGGTGACTTTTTTTGTGGCCAGGCAGTGTATTAACTTGCTTTGACAAAATGGCTTTCAGACATTCTTTCACAGTCTAAAAATATAAACGATTTCATGCTAAATGTTAAATATTTGTCAGCTAGACTAGAATGGGTTCATATTAGGCCAAAACGTCTCAAAGAATTACACTGACGCTAGCTTTAAAGTGACCCAAATGAGTTTGTTGAAGTTGCACAATCTAGGTGCACTATGTAACTTATTTCAGGTAACGTCAGGTTCAAGTTGCTTAAAGACGGGGTATTTTACTTCTATGGGGGATAAATATACTTAGATCACCATGTTACCCTTTATTGAAAATGCTATATTCGCCAAAAAACAACGTATAAGCATGTTTTATAAGTTTAGCTTTCGATTTTAACTAGTCTAGCTAACGAGTCCCCCCTTCCTTTGTTCTCCATCACTTACTTTTGAAATGGCTATCACACACAACATAATCAGCGTGCATCCCGTTAATGAAACTACTGCACATCGCACAGGTTTGTGAAGTCGTAGTGTACAGTTTTGTATCATGCTTTTGTATATTTATGGAGAATTGTCACATGGGAGCATGGATGGGCGAAGTCTTGGACAGAATCGTACAGCTAACCGTGAGAAGAGTTCGATTAGAGCCCGGGAGAGATCGCTAAATTACTGAAACATCTAAACCCAGGCGTGTTTTTGATGAGGGAACAACGTTATAACATGGTAGAAAGCCAAAAAAGTGAGCGCTGGATAAAAACTATGGATTACTCAAGCGTGCATGAGTAAAACACAATTACAACATGGTTAAAAGTTAGTTAACCGTCTGTATATACCTTCAGAAACATTTTTGCTTTGTCGATTTGTTGTACAGGGTCAATATTGCCGCTCAAACTTCAATCCTGCAGGAGGCGGTGCAACTTTATGCAACTTTAAAGAGCGAACGTAGAGGCCAGATCTTTAACCCAGTGTTATTGATCAGAACAGAGTGTTATATGAGATATGCATCGATGTACTTGTATTTTTTAGTTTTACTTTACTTCTTGCTGTGTAGAAAGTTGTTTGGTTCTGCCCTGAAGGTCTAGTTTGTCATTTGCAATCAATGTATGTTTGTGAGGGAGCTACAGTATTTATGTAAACTAATGTAACGAATGT
Organism: Periophthalmus magnuspinnatus; assembly: GCF_009829125.3. NCBI lineage: Eukaryota > Metazoa > Chordata > Actinopteri > Gobiiformes > Gobiidae > Periophthalmus > Periophthalmus magnuspinnatus. The sequence continues at coordinate 20,281,347 of NC_047144.1, forward strand.
CCTTTCTTGGCAGATAGAGACACCAGACGCTAAGATATAACCTAGAATCTAAAAAAAAAGAAATAGTTGACCTTCTAAAAGATAAACTACCTTGAGATTGGTCAATTCTGGCATGATATTTACTTCTACTAATATCTTGCAGTATTATTACCACATGACTACAGTTGCTTTTCGGATGACTCTTACCTAGCAGTAGTTTCACTAAATACATTCCTGAACCACTACTTTACGCTTGATTAATATTATTTTGAAGTAGCGACACTCTTACTGAATAAAATTTCTGGCTGTACCATTGAGTGTAAATATAAATGGACATAGTTAAGTTGCTAGCCGGTCCGTTCCAAACAGGAAGTGATCATGGACGCGCTTCCGGCTCCATCGACTCTGACTCCAACTCACTTTCTATTGGAAAACTGGCATTTTGGTTTTAAAATATTCATATTAACCCGCTCTACATGATCCTGGTGTTTTTATTTGGCTGTTTTATCCGTGAGACGCCTGCTTTTCTTTACGTCGCTCCCTGTAACGTTAGCAACAGGTTTGATTGACAGCGTTGTTAAGTGCCCGCTCCGTGCTAAACCAGCGGTGCACACGGGAAGTGGCGTTACCTTCAACAGCCTCGCTCCGGATTGGCTCTTTGGTTGCTATGATACTCGTGGCCGAGATTCGAAACATGAAATTCGGCTCAAAATTCGCCGCTATAACTGCTAGCCTCGATGAGCTTCATTTGACTGGAGCCGGACGCTATGGGTGACGTCCACCTCTTCATACAGTCTATCAGTTATACATATATATTCAGAAAACTATGTAAAAATCGCCAAAATGTTATGAAATTTAACCAAAATTTGACCTTACAGCGCACTATTCTAATCTTCCTGCTGAAAAAATCTTAAATATCTCTTCTCATTGTGCTTTGAAATGTCTTTTTTTGAACCTCCGCTTACAAAACCCACGCGCGCGCACCTGTCTCTGCACACGCGCACGCCGACAAAGAAAGAAACCCACCGCTGCGGTCGCCCTTAATATTTCATGAGCCCCTTTTCTCTCTATTCTATCCCTTATTCCTTTTTTTAGTCAATACCGAGACCCTTAAAAAGTTTTCACGTCTGCGAAGAAGAAGTTAAGATGGAGAAGAGTGAAAGCAGACCTCAGAGGATGTTTCTATGGAGATTGATGGAGGACGGGGCGTACAGGTGGAGCGGAGCCTGTCGACGCCTGACAGATAAAACCCAACGCTTAAACCCCGCGCGGTCTTGCTAGCTGTTTAGCACATCTCAGAGAATACTTTTTACTTATTCATACGCACAGCTTTGGAAAGTTTGTGCCCTCTGAAGGGGAGACGACTCATGCCAGAGGAAAGCAGGACCAAAATAAGCCGCGGAATGTTGGTGCGAAGTGGAGAAAAATGTTTTGGCACGTGTTGTTGAATATTGTATTGTATATTACAGTTGCACTTTGTAAATTTCCTGGAGGGAGGTGTGGACGACTTGTTTTCATGGCTATTGCTTTGCCCGTAATGTGTCACAGTATTTATTTGCATTTAACTTTTCTATCTCCGTGCAGACGAGCAGGTGCCGTCGCCAGGTCGAGTTATAGGTCTGGGAAGTCTCGTTTATATTCATACCTCTATTGAATCACTACAAAATGGCGGAGGAAGAGGTTTACTATTGTCTTTTCTTGTCGAGTAATGCTTTTACGTTGATCTGACAAATAAAACTCGCTACCGGTTTGCAATCTGAGCAAATTGAAGTAGTTTTAGACATGAAAAATAAGTATTGGCACGAGAACACGATGAATCGGAGTTGGCAAAACCCGTACGTGGTTTTAATTCGTTAGACCTGTTCTGCAGAATGGACTTTTCAGAGCTTTAAATCGTGTAATAGTTGTTTCCCCTTCTCAGTTTCTCCATTGTTTTTGGAGCGATTCGTGCAAGTTTGAGCAATCTTTAGTCGCTTATTTTCAAGACGCCACATTGCGGGTCAGCTTTTGTTTTCACCGCCATCTGTACTGACTTTGTTCTCTGGTTTTATTTTCTTAAATGTTGATACGCGCAGGATTTGACGCTACTCACTAGCTTGATTTGCAGCAAACCGTCGGAGGTGCTAGGCCTGTCACCGTAAATATTATATCGACTTATTGTTCAGTACATGACAGATGGAACGATACTTTTTGGAGCTACTTTTTCTTTGTACTAATGGGAAAAGTTTGGTTATTTTTCTGTATTATGAGATTTGAGGTGTAGAAGGTTGAATTATGAACTTCTGTGACTACACGTAACTACTTATTTGTTGATTCTGGTATTTATTTATTGCTGTTCATGTATTGGACTTTAAGAATACTTTTTGGGTGATAATCCTGTTTTATGTTTTCGTTTTAATATTATCATTTATCGTCTATATTTACTTCAGCAATACATCGCACTTCAAAAGTTGTTATCGTGACAGGCGTAGTGCCGATTCTTCGTAAGTCGTAACTCTTTGTACTTCTACTTGATTATTATGAAGTAACTGCACTCGTACTTTGTTACCTTCCATAACTGATTGTACTCAAGTAAAAGTAGTTAAGTACTGTACTTTTGCAGAATTTTTAGGTATCTGTACTTAAGTATGTTTTACAGCAGATACTAATACTTTTACTACTTTTAGTTTATCTGTCCTACCTACACGACATTTTTGAACTGGACTGTAAAGTAAAAAGTACTTTTCATATAATTTGAGAGGTTATTTTTTACCATGATCGCAAAAAGTCCTGACTAAAGTTTTCGAGTTCAAGTTTCTGCTTTGAGAAAACACAAATACACACAATTCTGAAGAAACTGATTCGTATCGTTACTGTTGACCAACATATGTATAATTTTTAATCAGTATCACTACATTTACACTTCAACAAAAACTTGAAAACTTGTGTTTTTGGGTTTTTTTTACGTAATGCTTATTCTTTTACTTGTGTAACTTTTTACCTCAGTATCTGTACTTCTATAGCAAAAGACGAAGTTTAAATCTGTCAACTGGAGAATCGTTGTCGGAGTGAAGACGTTTTTGCTGCTCGTCCAAGCCGCTTCTTCACTTCTGGTCAGATCCTACAACGATTTGTCCAGTTGACAGGTTTAAACTTTGTCTTTTGCTACAGATCAGACCTGGACGACTGAGGGATTACGCAGACATTTGTACTTTTACCTAAGTAACACAACTGAGTACTTCATCCACCGCTGAGCACAATGTTTTGCTATTCTATCCATCTCTGCCAACAAGTGACCTAATATTATCAGAACAGAATCTTTTCAGAAAATAGACTAATCCTTCAGAAGCCTTTTTCCTTCATCTCGGGACCATGTTTTTTTTTTTATCTGTCGTTTTTGATCAAATTCAGTGATAATCTAATCTCCGATGCCCTTTTTCTTTAATCAACCTTGAAAAATAAAATTAAAACGGCCAAAAATTCTCCATTCTTTTGCCCTTTGTTCTCCAATCTTATACGTTTTGCACAATCCCAGGCATTTAAATGTCACCACACTCTTTTCACACTCGGGGATTACGGATTGTACTCTTTTTTTGGGTCTTTTTTGGGTCTTTTGTTGCATTTTGGACTCGAAGGCGATCTGACTTTTAATCATGCTGAAGCCTTTGTGAATTCTGGTTAAAAAAAACAACATAAAAAATCTAAAAAAAATCCCACTCTGCGCTTTGATCTGTCTCTTTCATGAGCATAATGACAAATTGCAAGGCTTGAATTTCACTAAGTTGCATCACTCAGACAAGCCTTATTAAGAAACACAGTACAATGTGTTTCAGTGTATGCTAATTAGCGACAACATGCTAAACAGCTAGTAGCGATTAATATTTACGTTACCTACAAATGTCTGGCGGACGTGTTTGAATTCTTTATGACGGTGTTTTCTACTCCGTTGTGTTCAGTCATAATAATCGTATAATGTTTGCGATTGTGAAAAACTCGATCAGTGTCTCGGTCGGAAAGTTTTTGTAAAGTTTTGCGCAATGCTTATAGTGCACATGACGGGTTAAACGACTAATTTCACTACTTAAATCAACGTTTCTGAGCTTTTAATCATTGTTTTCGTTCAACATTTACTCACCCGAAGTTGTGTCTAGAGCACATGTGTCAAACTCAAGGCCCGGGGGCCAAATGCGGCCCACCACGTCATTTTATGTGGCCCGCGAGACGGTAAATTAAAAGGCATGACTGTCATTTTAAAATAAATCCATGCTGCTTTAATGTGTACATTAACCATAAACTAATTAGATTTTCCCAACAAGTGGAAATGAGAAATATTTCCAAATAATGATCCCAAAATGTTCAGGAAGAGGAAAATTGCAGGAATTTAAGGCAGTTTCAAGAAAGGTGAAGGTGAATACAAGTTTGTGTTTCGAGAAGAAAAAACCTGTATGTTTTTTGTGTCGGTTGTGAAAGAGTACAATCTATTTCGGAATTTTGACTCCAAACACGGAGCCAAGTTTGCAAAAGTTAGTCTGCAAGACGTCTGTGTTAGTCTGTGTAACTGTGTATCCCCTGATAAACCAACATGTAATATTTGCGACTTGAATAAGCAAGAGTTATTTAACAACAGAAAGAGCTATTTAACAACAGAAAGAGCTATTTAACAAGTTAATAAGTAGTTAAATTTATTTTACATGACATTGGGTTACATTTAGTGACATTTACACTGCCGCAGTTATATCTGGCCCTTGATGGCGGCCATTTTGTTCATGTTGCCCTCAGGGAAAAATGAGTTTGACACCCCTGGTCTAGAGCGATTTGTGCACATTTAAGCGATGTTTAATCACTTATTTTCAAGACGACATAAGGCAAAGCAAGTTTATTTGTATTGCGCAATTCGTGCACAAGGTAATTCATAGTGTTTTACAGAATAAGAAAGACATTTAAATCACAATACAACAAGTCAAAACATAATCACAAATAATCATCATGAAATTAACATTAAAAGAGAAAAGTGCAGGATAAAAACCTTTCAGTCGTATACACAGATAAACAGAACCATTTTGAGCCTGGATTTAAACATTGTCAAAGTACGGTAATCCACACGTCATAGATTATTACTATACACTGGTCCATCCTTTATAGCAGGGGTTACGTTCTAAAAATAACCCACAATAGGCTAAATCTGCAAAGTATCAGTTTTATTTTTTTACCATTCTATATGTTCTGCAGCTGTAAAACCCCTCACCACACACTTTATACACTTTTCTCACACAGGCATTAACATTTTCTCACATTTCTCTTGTTTAAACACTCTCAAAGTTCAAACCTTCATAGCATGAGTGTCCTCCGCCAGCGTGTCTCCATATTGCTTTACCTGGAATTTACTGGTCAGATCAGTGGAGAAGCAAACTCGCTCACAGTAAGAATACCCTATTTTCTGGGGTATAAGTCGCACCAGCCAAAAAATGCATAATAATGAAGAAAAAACACATATTTCATATAAGTCGCACCCCGGGTCAAACTATGTCCAGAAAATACAGTACATGTTTTTCAATGTATTTTTGAGCAATACAACACTTGCAATAGAGACAAATACCAGATACATAAGTTTACGCCACTTTGTGTAATTTTTCAGGCAAAACAATGACAACTCCATGGAGACAAGGGACCCACAACAGAAAAGTATAGTGCACCTTAAATCTAATTAAGCGCAGACGAAAAATCTTGCCTTTTTTCCTACTTTATAATTGTACTTCCTGGTTGGACGCGGCAGCAGATGTGACAAACATAGAGGTGATTCGGTTGCTGTTACCTAGCAACAGTAATGTTTACAAGGACCGAGACCTGTTTATATTACGCAATAGTTATGATTAGACTAACAAATTAAAAAACACACCCTTTATTTAGTTAGAAAAGTCTTTAAATTGTCAGAAAAATGCCTTCCTTGCGCGTTAACTGTCTCTGCATTGACGACTTGACGACTTTTAAAAAACTCAGCGCTGCTTCCTGTATTTTTGTGCTTTTCTTCTCAACTTCTTTTCCACAAACTGTCACTGAACTGAGGTGAAACTGCGATAAATATTTAGCACAGGTACAATCCCACGAAACCAAGTCAGAATTAGAAAAAAAAGCATGGAAAAACCTGGCCGTACGCAGGTTGTGGGGTCCTGGACTATGAGGTATGAATAGATGTAGCGTAGCGTAATAGTTTGATAACCCATGTTTTAAAACGTTCGCTTGAAGGGGAGCAGTGTTCTGGCAGCTGACCAGTGCTGATGCCAGTGAATTTGGACCAGGGATATTTCAAATAGGATTAAAGCCAGGATTCTTATAAAGACGTGTAAAAGGGTACTGCACGGTCCTTCATAATTACTGGAACAAAGGAAAACATGCATAGAAGATTGTTTTTGTGGGGAAAATAAACTGTTAACGGCACTTTAGCGGATTTTTATCATCTTAAAAATGCGATAAACAGTTAAGCTAGTTCATTTTAAACGGTTTGCAGGGGTACAAAGTTATTCCTCACTTACCTCATCGTAATTATTCACATTCACGTGATGAGTTTATGAATCGCTTTTGAAAGGTTTTTATTCTGCACTCTTCAGTTTTAATGATGATTATTTCTGATTATTTATGTTTTGACTTGTGATTTTAATGTCTTTCTTATTCTGTAAAGCACTTTGAATTTGTGTACAAATTGTGCTATACAAATAAACTTACCTTGCTTTTTCACAGTTTTCAGAGACCAGAGCGGAGTTTTGCTAACAATAACTAGCATGCGAACAACAACGAGCATGTTAACGCACGTTTCCTGATTATTAGACATTAAAATACTTCACTTTTTAGATGCAGGCAGCACACAGCAGACGTATAAGCAGCTCTTGAGATCAAAATAAAAGACAATTTTGCTCAAACATATGACTTAACTATGATAATTAGATATGATCATAACCAGTATAGCCTAGAAATACACTCAAAATACCACTCAAAAGTTTGCACACACTTTTTTTTCGTCATTTCTGTGATTATTTACATTGTAGAATCTCGCTGAAGCCTTTACACTTTGCTTTGATCACTGTTTTTTGGCATTTCTGACAAGGCGCAGCGGTAAACTGAGCCGTGAGGGAGGTTTATGTGAACTTTCTGAGTCCCTTATTTTGCAAAAAAATGTCAAATGTATAGTATACAATTGTTATCTTTTTAGCGCGATGATAATCTTTATATTTTCGTTCTCAGTGTCGATGTGTTTTAACTCACAAAAGATTGATATAAAGTGTTTTGCAGATACATTCGGGTCTAATTGTAAATGTATTTTTTCGCTGTTGTGATCGGTTGATTATTTTTAAAGGGGCAGTGCCTTAGCAAGAGTGAGACAGTGTGCAGGAGTTTTCTTGACCTTTCAGACCTACACAGAAACGAGTGCAGCTGTGAAGTGAAAACCATTTCAGGAAACTGCATAATGAAGCTCAATGAGACAAGGCCAAGGGTTTGCAGCGATGTCAGCAAAGCAAAGGGTGGCTACTTTGAGGATTTTAATACAGCGTGGCCCAAAAGTCGCTGACACTTTTAAATCTTCTGTAGCTCCTATAATTCTTAAGTTATACTCACCAAATAGTAGCAGTAGGTAAACTGAACCTTTCGAGATTTTTGGCGATATATATGGTTATAATTCTTCACTTACATTTTAATTTATCACTACTTAAACTAGGGGAAGTAAAAATGTTTTTTAAGTGTCCACCAGTTTCGTTTTCGCCCTGAACAGCCTGATCCAACACACTTTACATAACATTTTAAAGCATTTCCGGCTTATGGCTCTAGTTTGATCCTCGATATTACGTTTTAAGTCGTTTATTGTCTGAGGTTTATTCACAAACACCTATTCTATAAGATCGCCCCACAGGAACAAATCACGACTAGTCAGGTCTGTGGAGATCACATACTGCCCCCTGTCTTTGAAAAACACTTATTATTCCTTTAATGGTGTTTATGCTCGGGGCATCTCTGGTGTTAAAATGTCGACTTTAACACCACTGGGTTTGTGAATTTGACCCATGTGACTCAAAGTACCACTGTACAATGAGGGTTCGTTCCTCGGTGCTGTATTTGCTCAGATTAATGTCGGAAGGATCGTTCTAAATGTTCTGAAAAAAATAAAAGAAAAATATTGAGAAACAAAAGAGTTACGAGTTATTTCACTTTTTTTCTTTACTAAATAATTCCATATATCTCACTTCATAGGGGGATGTCTTCATTATGTATCTAAAATGTATAAAATAGTCTAACATAAAGAAAAAGCTTTGAATGAGAGCGCGTGTCCAAACTTTTGACTGATCCTGCACATTATCGAACACATCACTGAGAACAACTTTCATGTTCAGGTTGTATTGATTCTCACAGGTTTTTTGACAGTAATTGGCCACAAGACGAAATATAACAACGCAGTAATTATATTCATAATTAGACCTGTTTTTCTTCAAAGTTACAGGGCTGCAAATCATGTTTGAAAGTTATGGATTTGCGGATGGATTTTGAAAGCCAATGGTACTTTTTGACGTACTTAGACCCGGCAGAAGTATCTAGTAAACATGTTGCTGTCTGGTGGGCTGGTTCGTATCGATCTGAGGACGCGTTTGTTTTGAGGCTCTCACCAACTCACCAAAGACTTTGGAGGAAGCTTATGTGATTAGATTCTTCAAAAAACAAACTTTGAAATGGTCTTAAAAACATGAAAAACATTTACTTCATTTTAAGTTATTCCTGGCTTACTTTATGTATTCTGACCATCCTAATTACTCACCGTGATGACTTTGTGCTCTGGCCTCTGAAAGTTGTGAAAAGTGCTTATAGTTTTGCCATCATGGTAATGCTAACGTCAACTAGAATGCTAATGTGCACTTCCTGATTGGTGGACAAGAAACCGTTTTATAATTGTATACAGACAGCACTTATTTTGACCTCATGAGCTGCTTATACAATATATCTGACACATTTAGCTCAAATATATGAGGAAAAAATTGTGTACAGGACTTAAATATAATTAAAAATAATCATGTTAATGCCATACGCACTCCACAAGGTTTTTTTTTTTTTTTATGCAAAATCAACATTTGGGACTTTCTACCATGCTATAATGTGGTTCCCTCATCAAAAACATGCCTGAAGAGATTTTAGATGTCACCCATGCTTGTTTCAGTAATTTAGCGATCTCTCCTGGGCCCTATTTGAACCCTCTTTACTGTTAGCTAAGATTCTGTCCAATATCTACAAGCCTAATACCCCACAGAAGTGTTATATCCTCTCTTTAAAGGTTCTACGTGATGTAAAATTGACTCTTATGAGATTTAAGCCATGTTAGAATGTTGCTACCTAATCAAAAACAGACCTGGAGCTGTGTTTTGTTTCATTCACACATGTTTGAGTAACCCTGGATTACTGACGTGTCTGCATTTCCAAAGCACAAAATGCTCCGTTCCACCTTTTGATGTCATGAAGTGGTAGTTTTCAAGTTAACCACCACCTTTCACGTTTAGTTTAGCACAGATTGGCAATTGCAGGGCTGACGCTGATTTAAATTTTTCATAATCTGTTTGTCTTTTCCTGTTATCTTGTCTCTCTTTAATTATGTAACTGTATTTTTTATTTTCTGCTGCCGCTTGGCCAGGATTCCCTTGAAAAAAAGAGGTTTTTAATCTCAATTGGACTTTCCTGGTTAAATAAAGGTTAAATGAAATAAATAAATGATTCTTGTGAAGATGTATGGAGTTTACAAACGCAGTGGAGCACTTCCTGTATTACCACACGATGACATCACAAAGTGGAACAGAGTGTTTTCAGTTTGAGTGAAGAACTCAGCGTAAATGTGCAGGGTTTTGGTTAAAAAAATTTAATGAATGAAACAAAACACAACTCTAGCTATGTTGCACGAGGAAGCAATATTATAACATAGATCAGAAAACGTCGTGATACTGTACGGGCGCTTTAAGGTTAACGTTTTATTTTATCGAGCGAATAGTGGGTCAACTATCATGATCACACCTCCTCTCTGTCTCTCCTCTCGTCTCTCCTTCTGTCTCCTGTCTTTGATAAAGCCTGTATCGCGTAGAACTATCTCACCAGCGTGTTTTGACAGCTCATATCCGAGTGTATCTTTCTCTAATTGAATCCATCCCCGGAGGCGTCACGGCTTGTTTATGTGCTGACACAGTGAAGGTGTGCGCACGTGTGAGTGTGTGGGAGGGGATTTAGTGCGACGCGGGGACGGGATTACGTGTTCTCGGTCGTTGCGCTGGGATGGTTTGGCTTTGCGGGGACTGGTAATGAGCAGATCGATACCAAAATACGCTTCAGCTTCATGTTATATGCAACATTTTGGAGATGTTTTTGCTTTCAGGAGATCAAATGTTGTTGCTTTCGTTGCGTCTCGAGCTAGAACCAAACATGCAGTCTGATTTTTTTTTTCTTTTTAAATGTGAAACAAAGGAGCTCATTGGTCACGTATCACTTGAAACAAAATATTTTTCTTACAGATTGAAACACTTTAATGCTTTGCTCATTGATTATGCAGAAATCCACAATGTTTCAGTCCCTTCTGACATTTTTTTCCTTTTGTTTTTCCTCTTAAGCTGCCATTTTTGTTTCGATACGTACACCTGTCAGTCACGCCAGTCTCACATCTTCGTAAAGTACTGAACAAGTTTGTATCTTTGTATCTTGGCAAACAATATTTAGAGTTGTAAAAGAAAAACACTATTCTGTCTCCTGGACAAAAGAGCTTTAGGGTTAAGACGTTTAGCCGTTTAAGTATGTATTGGTCGGTTTGTGTGGATTTCTTGAAGACTTCTACATGGAGGTCCCAGTCCTCAAACCCTGAGCCACAAACGAAGCAATGTGGTCTAATCCATTCAGCGTAACGGAGACTTGGAGTGTTTTATTGGAGAAACTAAACAGCCGCTCCATAAGAGAATGTACCAAGACCATTATGAGAGCAGCTCAGGACTCCAGTCTGTTGTACATCTCCATCTCAAACCCGCTAACCACTCTTTTTTTATATTTATAACTCCATCCTCAGTACTAAATCAAAACAAGTGAAATATTAGTGCTAGCCAGTGTGCTAATAGTTTGTTGACAGATTGGATTTTTTTTTTTTTTTTTTTTTTTTTTTGTGGATCGGACCTGGACAATTGAGGGATTACACAGACAAGTGTTAATCCCTATGGCAAAAATCCTAATTTCTTATCGTTCTGAAACCCATCGACACTTGCTTGATGTGGACTTAGGTTGGTCCTGTCCATTGTTAAGATCTGATCTTGTCCAAGTTTAATTCCGCTTTAGACCCAATTTATCTACTTGCTGCTTTCCCTGGATTATTATCACCTTGCCTCAAATATTCCCCCAGTATATTACAGTACTACTCATTAAACGTCTCTATCTCCACGGTGACAGGCGACGCAAGCCCCCTGACAATAAAAATCTGTGTTTTTCATTGCGTTGTAGAACATTCAAGGCAAATGAATAACATCTCCATGCTCCTCTAAACAATACCAACTACCATTAGAATAATTAAGCCACACATTTTTCATGCATAATTTTAGCCGTTGTCAGTAATTTTAGTTTGTAGTCGAATCTTCAATCTGCTGATGGACTACTAATGTTATGCACAAGGACACGCAGATGACAAATTCTGTGGTTTTTAAATGAGCAATACACTTAAGCCTAAGCATAAAAGTGTAAATTGATTTTGTGTTAAGAGGTCCCCCATAAAACCTACTGTCTCCTATGCATTCACTTCCTCATCTTTTTAACATGCGAAACCCCAAGTATAAAGTGAGCATCTGTGAAATATTCATAATGAATCAGATCTTTGTGCTTCAACATTTTAAGCCATGGACGGTATGAAGACGTCGACTAAGGGAGTGTGATGTTATAGTGTTCAGTTCTAGTCAAATGAAGCTCGTAATTGTGAAGGAAGAGATTGCAGACCAGTTAGAGCGGGGGTGTCCAAACCTTTTTCACCGAGGGTCACGTACAGAAACATATTTGAAGCGGAGAGCCACAAAAATGGTGCATTTAACACAGGTTTGACAGCGACGTTGTACGTTTAATAAGACTTTGAATATTATCTTTAGGTCTGTGTCACAATGCAATGTGATCTTATTCATGTTATAGAGGTAAAATTGCTTAAATTTGTACTAAAAAATACTTCCTGATCAATTGGGCCAGTTTAGGAGGAGGCATGAGGGCCAACAAAAATTGATGTGAGGGCTGAACTTGGCCCCTGGGCCGTAGTTTGGACAGCCCTGAGGTAGAGAGTTGAAAGAAGTTTATCTGATCAGATGAATGAAGATAGACAGCAGGCACATGCGTTACATTTCAAGGGAGTTTTTTTTGCAGTACTTATAGCCTGAGAAAGGTACTATCGATAGAAAGCTGGTCACATAAGGACTTTTTTACAAACTGTCTGTACAAGGTCATACATGGATATACCGTTAGCTGTTGACACAAAGGCAGAATATGTCACTAAAAAGACGCTTGCAGTCACTGAAAAGATGCATTACAAGGCCTTTTGTCAACCTGTGTCACTTTTCTACTGAGAAACAAGTTCACCTCAATATTTGTAACGCACAGTATCCAACACAAGGTTTAAGAGTAAAACAAATAAGACAGAAATCATGTTTTCACTCGTCGAGGCTAGCAGTTATAGCGGCGAATTTGGAGCAGAGTTCTATGTTTGGAATTCCGATCACGAGTATCATAGCAACCAAAGAGCCAATCCGGAGCGAGGCTGTTGAACGTAACGCCCCCTTCCCACCCACACCGCTAGTTTAACAGGGAGCGGGCGATTAGCAACGCTGTTAATCAAACGGGAGCAACCCTGGGGAAAGAAGGCGCCTGATTTGTCTTGTTATTAATGTTCATATCTTGATTTACGAACACAATAGCGAAATATAAATAACAGAATCAAATAGAGTGGATTAATACAAACATTTTAAGACCAAAATGAAGAGTTTGACAGCAGGAGATATGGAGAAAAGGGCCACAGCTTTTCAATAGAAAGCGAATTGGAGCCAGAGGTGCGCACAATTAGTTTTAAAATTGTTCTATTTTTTTTTTTTTTTTCTGAGGAAGACTGAAAATATTGTAACCAGGATTGTCTTACAAATTAGTTTATTCCTGGGATCTAAAAGTCGACACCAGTGCATCCATTTTGCCACAGAACTGATGGGGGATGGCGATGTTAATGAAGTCTGACGATATTTATTAACCCAGTAAAAATAACCTCATACTGTGCAGAATTGGCTGCAGATCTGACAATGTTTTGAATCTATTTTGTTTGGTTGTTCTGTTTTTTGTAGAAGTTTTTATGCTGACCCTCACTTTCTTAATTAGGGAAACTTTTAATGGCATTATTATTAACCGTGGTTTCTATAAAAAGTTCCTCTATGTAACTTTTCTAATGTGAAATCTGCTATCTGCTTGTTATTGTCCCACAGTATGGCATTAAATTTAACTATGCATGGTTTTGCTGAAAAATCACCCTTGAAAACGTGGATTCTTACTGTTAGCAGACTCGCCTTTGTACCGACCTGACTCGTAACTTGGCCTGGACACGTGTTGTCTCCATGGAGATCAATGAGCACCGGATTTTTACTTGAAAACAAAACTCCAACAGCAACGGTCCAAAGTTATTCCTCATTTTCCTTATGCATTCTGAGCATCAAAATTTTTATAAGCACTTTTAACAGCTGAGTTAGTTAGCATTTAGCAACAATTAGCATGCAACCAACGTACTTCCTGATTGTCGGACAATAAAACACAGCCTCAAGAGTTGCTTATACAATATATCTGTACTGGGGCAAGACACATTTTCCTCATAATAATGCCATATCAGAACATCTAGATCGCATGTGTCAAACTCAAGGCCCATGGGCGAAATTTTGCCCGCGATGTCATTTCAGGTGGCCCACAACAAGGTAAATTAAAAGGTATGACTGTCTTAAAATGTCAGTTTATCAAGAGTTACCAAGTTAAACAGCCATATTTTTTTACATCTATGGAAATACATGTGCAATATTTGTAAATTGAATAAGTAATAAATACAGAAAGTTTATGAACAAATTTAAAAAGTTGTTATATTTATTTTAGATTACATCTGGCCCTTTGAGAATGACGTGAAAATGCGTTAGACGCCCCTGATCTAGATGAAGCAATAACATCTCCATGGAAACAAGCGAGTTGCAGTCCCTCCTGTAGAGAAGTTACACAGCGCATCATTAACTTCTCATTCATCAGTCAGTTCAAAAAATTCGCCAGATCTCTGGAATCTCGCCAGAGTTTGTAATAGCGTTGACACATTTATTATCCTAAAACTTTGATTGCTGCCACTTGCTTTTTGATTTCTGCTGATGTACGACGTCCAGACCCACCCATGTGACATTTGGCTCGTCGCGATTTGATTGGTTTACAAAACAAGTCATTATTTTTAATTAACTCCGCCCTTTCACGGCCACTTTTACACGTTTTATTATAAGCCCTGGAACTGAGCAGTGTTTTTAATGGTGTCCCTTTGGATTTGTGATGCCATGCGCAGAAAAAAACATCATTATGGCTCGAATGCGTAGAAGTTTTTATCCACTGTAGTAGCTGTAATGGGGTTGTGTACGGTTACTGTAAAAGTCACTAAATTTGCCACCGTTTGGCTCTGGTCACCTGCTTGTCTCCATGGTGACGCTTTGCCTTAAATGTTCTAAATCTAAAGTAATTATCCATCCCCATAGAGACAAGAGCGTCTGTCAGAAATGTTACACAGTGGGGCTTTAAATATATCAAACTAAGTACCGTATTTCTCTGGACTAGTCTAGTTTGGCTGGAGGTGCGACTTATACTCAGATGCGACTTATATGTGAAATTAAAATATAAAATTTCAGTTGTTGTTCAGAAGTGACACTAAGGATGAAGAATTTAATGGATTTAGTGATTTAATGTGAGTTCGAGAATAAACTTGTTAACTTGTTTTTGTGCTTTAATTATCTAATTAACTGTTAATATCTTACATTAACATACCAGACACATATTCAGTTCTGTCTATGCTTTAAAGATAAAAAATTAATTTCCCCAAAAAAATGCGACTTATACTCCAGTGCGACTTGTTTTTTTCTTAATTATTATGCATTTTTTGGCTGGTGCGACGGAAAATACAGTAATGGGCTTGCTATATTTCAAGGTTCTATGAGGATTATTAGAATTGTGTGCAGATGATCATGGTAAAGTAAGTTTAGTTATATTGAAATGAGAATTAACAATTACAAGGGGCTGCTAAAGCTGTACTATGTAACTTTTCTGATAGGGGTGCTCCATGGAGTTGTATTGCTTTGCTGTTTAATCCTATGTGTAAAGAGACACTCAGTTGGTCGATTAAGTGCAGATACCAGCGTTTACAGGTAACTAGGCGAGTTTGGGGAGATTATAAAACACGGGGAGCTAGTAGGGGTTAGCATTAGCCAGGGTTACCAGGCTTCAGCGACCCAACCCTCACAAGAACATCTGAAAAAACGCCCTAAACTCATGGACTATGTGGCTCAGCTCTATTTTCCACTATATTTATGACACAGACGTTGACTCTCACGCACAAATTAAAGCTCCACAGAGCACTGATACCTTTGGATATGAAGATTTATCATCAAAATTTAGGATTTTCAGTAGGATTATTCTAAAATCAATATGTTTTATGTGGAAGGTGGCTCTGGCCAAACCCCCAGATAGTATTATTTTATCTGTGTCAGCTCTTACAAACTGCCCAATTCCACAGGAAAACCACATCCACATACCTGGCAACACTGGCATTAGCCCTCAAAACTCACAAAATATGAACAATGCATATTCCAGAGGGTGTCAGCTGGTAACCCTCAGTCTCAAAGCCGCATTAAAAGTCATTGTTGAGCATCTAATCCATTTTATTTTAGCTTATAATTAGCCTAAAAGCAGCATTTGCGCTAATGGCTAACCAACTTTGAATTGAGATTTCTGGTGAACCTCGTCTTTTGGTGAAAGGAACAGATACATGACATAAATATCATGAAATAGTGAAAAGGTGTATGATCCATAGTACAAGAAAAACTGAAATCTGTCAACTGGACAAAAAAGTTGTAGGAGTGATGACATTTCGCTGCTCATCCCAGAACTGAAGAAGCTTCTTGGATAAGCAGCGAAACCTCTTCACTCCTACAACTTTTTGTCCTTTTGACAGATTTTACATTTTTTTTACTATGGGTCATACTTGGACGACTGAGGAGTTACACAGACATCTACACTTAAACCAGTTACCGTATTTTCCAGACTATAAATTGCATTTTTTTCATAGTTTTCACAGCTGTGGATGTGACTTATACTCAGACGTGATTAATATGTGAAATATGTTTTTTTAACTTAACATTTTTTTGGCTGATGCGACTTATATTCCAGTGCGACTTATACTCCAGAATATACAGTAAATCAGTTTAGTTTCAGTGTAGCTAACTCCTTCCTTCAAACAGATATAAGGTAGTGTCCACCAGGAATCTGACCAGAACTTAAGAAATGTGTTGGATGAGCAGCGAAACGTCTTCACTCCTACAACTTTTTGTCCAATTGACAGATTTTACATTTTGTTTTTACTATGAAACAGACCTGGATGACTGAGGGATTACTAGTTACCGTATTTTCTGGATTATAAATCGCACTTTTTTTCATAGTTTGGCTGGGGTTGCGACTCATATTTCACATATAAACAGCGTCTGAGTATGTTTTTTTTCTTCATTATTATGCATTTTTGGCTGGTGCGACTTATACTCCAGTGCGACTTATACTCCGGAATGTACAGTAGTTCAGTTTAGTTTCAGTGTAGCTAACTCCTCCCTTTAAACAAATAAAAGACAATGTCCACCAGGAATCTGACCAGAACTGAAGAAACGTCTTGGATGAGCCGCGAAACATCTTAACTCCTACAACTTTTTGTCCAGTTGACAGATTTAAATTTATTTTTTACTATCATGAAAAACACATTGATACACGTTGATTTGGCATAACTCCAGGTAGCAGCGACTAGCAAGGAATCGAAAGAATTTAGCTTCTATGAAATATTTTGCGTCTATGAAATATTTAGCAAACACTTCATTCCGCTTATATCCGCTGCTACGCCTTTAAATCCTCAGGAGTTTCAGACGAGACTCCCCGCTTATGCTGTTTGTGTCTATGGAACTCACATTTTACAATCCCATATAAGTTAAGTGTATTTCCATTGTTGCTAATGAGAAATTGAGGCTGCATGCGATTTTAACAAACATGTGGTTTAAATAATTTCCTGGGGTCACTGGAGGTCACTGCCTGTTATATATTATGTCTGGGTGTTTGTTCCCATGCTGTTGTCCTTAACTGATTCCTCCACGTGGTTCGAGCGGGCGTCCATGCTGGTCATCCTCCTGAACTGTGTGACTCTGGGAATGTTCCACCCGTGCGAGGACATCGACTGTCACTCGGAACGCTGCAAGATCCTGCAGGTAAGACGTGGTTTATACCTTAACTGCTGGAAATGTTTTTTTAACGGTTGGTTTGTTGACAGGATCTCCATGCATTTTTTTCTTTTGTAACTACGCCAATTTGATGAGGGGACGTTATAACATGATAGAACGTTCTAAAAAGTACATAATACCTCCTCTTTAATCATAGGACCTGTGGGGAAGCTGGCCCGATGTGGTCGAAGTAGGAGGTAGACTCAGAAAAAATTCCAATTAATGAATTTTATTGCAGCTCACCGTGGTATATCGTGGAACAAATAATACACAAATGTACAAAAAATAACTGTGCTCAACTAAAAAGCAACTGAAATTAAGAAACTAAGGAAAAACCCACGTGTACACCGCTACCGGATTCTCCCTGAAAGACTGACTTGCCGTGCTTATTTACCCTCTCAAACCGGAAGCATCTCCCCCAGGTAAACGCCATTTACTTCACAGGTACGGTAAATACAACTTTAGCAGGATCTGATACTACACTGCGGACTTATGAGGGTCTAAATCCCGTTAACTCAAAGACAAACAAAAAAGAACTTAAAGCAGTTCTTCCCTCCACCTGATCCAACCCACAACCACACCCAAGGCTTTCAAAATGGCCGACAAAGGACACGCCCCCTTTTTGTCTGGACCATGTGGAGATTCACGTAAGACTAGTTGCATTTATGTCGTAACTGAATTGAATAAATTTAAGCAAATAATATATCTTTAAAGTAACAGATGTGAGAGGTCGACTAAACACTAAACAAAACAAACCCGGGATAGTTATGTTTATTGTTTTTAGCGTATTGGAAATTAGCAAATGTGTGAATATAAACGAAATTATGGTGATATTAAAGGGACAAAGGCTCATTTTGTCACAGGGCTGAGAGCATTACACTGAGCGCAACGCAAATCATACTTTTAATACATGATGGGTACTGGTTTACCTAATCCTGAAATTAGCGCTAAAGTCAAAAAGGTTAAAGGTCTTATATTACGCAAAATGGACTTTTGTGAGATTTAAGCCAGGTTAAACTGTTCTTACCTCCTCAAAAACAGACCTGGAGTTGTGTTTTGTTTCATTCATACATGTTTGAGTGACACTTTGCTAGTACCGTATTTACCCGGACGATAAGTCGCACTTTTTTTATTTTCATAGTTTGGCCAGGGGTGCGACTTATACTCAGATGTGACTTATATGTGGAATATAAATCGCATCTGAGTATATAATTTCACATATTCGTTATAGTCAAACTGACAACCTGACAACCGCATTTTTTTTCTTCGTTATTATGCATTTTTTGACCTATTCTCCGGAAAATACGATAGTCTGTCTGCATCTCCAAACCTCAAAATGCTCTGTTCCACCTTTTGATGTCACGAAATGGTAGTTTTCTAGTTAACAGCTACGTTTTACCTTTTAGTTCAGTAAAGATTAGAAATTCAAGGTTGAAATGATCCAAACGATTCTAGTTAAAGTGTATGGACTTTAAAGACGCATTGAAGCACTTCCTGTATCACAACATGATGACATCACAAGGTGGAACAGTGTTTTCTGTTTGAGAGAAAAACTCAGTATAAATACGCAAGGGTAAATAAAACAAAACTGAACTCTGGGTTATGTTTTTGTTACGGAAACAATATTATAACATAGATAGAATATAGAAAATAGCGTAATATGGAGCGGTAATTTTTAGTTTGTTTTTATTTTTATTTAGTGAAATTAGCAGTCCGTGGACCTAAAAACGTTATTTAGTGTTTTTTACTTTTTGTTTTATCCTTACGTGGCACCGCTAAACCGTATCCATAGCCATGGAGACAAGCTCACGCGGTGACATTTTTAAGCTTGCTTGTCACTTCTTTTATCAAAGATACACGGCTAATTCTTTGGGACTATCTTCGTAAAGGCGTGCGTACTGACATTGCAATTCTTTAGTCTGTCAAACTAGTCTATAATCCCTTAAGCCCAAAAAAAAAAAAAAAAAACCTCATCGTGTATTCTCCTTGAGGCCAGATTAACTTTTAAAAACTCCTGCCGTGACATGACAGCAAAAGCATTCATTACAAGGACTTATTTTTGTGTTAGCATATTAGCATAGAGCGTTCAGAATATTCAAAATATTACAAATGATGCGCTACGGACAATTATTTCTGTCCTATCTGACTTTTGCAGCTTCACATATTACAATTATCTCCGTTGTAAACAAACGTAGGGTGGAGGCATTACTCTGTTTAAACCCGGCTAATGCTAATGATGCTACGTTGTTTTGGTGGTGAAGTGGAATAATAATAATATAGAACTACTAACTATGCAACTACTATTACTGCTGTCACTACTACCACTGGTACTACTATCACCACCATCACTACTGCGGCTGCTACTACTACAACTACTTTCACCACTACTACCATCACTGCTACTTCCACCCCTACTACTACTGCTGCTACTATTCCATTACTACTACTAATGTTAAAACTACTATTACTATCATAACTACTACCACCACACATCGTTACTACTGCCACTACTACTATCACCACTATGACTACTGCAAGTGCTACTTCTACCACTACTACTACTGCTGCTCTCACTAATACTACTTCTGCTACTACTACTACCTCCACAACTACTACCACTGGTACTACCACTACCACTATTGCTACTACTGCTACTTCTACTGCTGTTACTGCTACTACTGCTTCTACTGCTACAAGTACTACTACTGCTACTACTACTACTGCTACTACTATTACTACCACTGGTACTACTACTGTTACTACTACTACTACTGCTACTGCTGCTACTACTTCCACCACTACTGCTATCACTACTACTGCTATTGCTTCTACTACTACTGGTACCACTACTGCCTCTGCTACTACTGCTGCTACTGCTACCACTACTACCAGTACTGCTACTACTACTATTACTACTACTACTTCCACCACTACTACTACCACTGGACCACTGGTACTACTACTGCTATCACTATTACTGCTACTACTACTATTAATACTACTAAAATAAATAAATAAAGATGTTTTGTTGTTTAAACATTGGTTTCCGTTGTGTTTGACTTGCAGTATTCTCTCTCTCTTTCTCTTCTAAACAAACACGGAGACGTTGTCCATTAATTGCTGAACCCGGCTAATCCTAATGGGACTACTTTGTACTTTGTTTTGTTGGCGAAATAGAATCAAAATGTACAGTTTTACTCGATGCAATGAGCGGATTTGTCGAGGCGTGCTCCGACAGAATGGTGCAGCGTTATCGGGCTAGCTTGATCTTCCGCGCGCAGATGTAATGTGCTAGCAAAGTGGCCCTGAATAGATTAAATCAGCGCGCTTATTTTCCCGTCCACTGACTTGGAGAAATGGAGATGTTACGAGACCATCGCAAAAAGACAATGCATTAAGGAGTCGTTTGAAGGGAAACGGCTCCTATAGGAAGAAGTGCACCAAACACTTTTTCACAAACAAAGTACGTCCGTCTGCGTCGCCATGTTTGTTTTGGCTTGTTCGGCGCTAGCATCGGCCGAAACCGCAACGCTGCGCTGTGATTGGCCCGTCTGACAAATCTGGAGCGGAATAAGACTGGTTCTCAAGAGTTTCTGAACCCACAAAAATCGCGAGAATTTTGTACGATTTTATGAATATCGTTTCTGTTTAACTAAAATTTGTACGTTTACGTTGTCTCATCAAAAAAGCCGAATGAGCCTCTTTCTTTGGATCTTTCGTAGGACTAAAATGTTTGTGTTCTGAAAATGAAAGTTGATGATGTTCCCGTCTCTTTTGTTGCGTTATTAAATGTTAAAACTAAACCTGTTTGTCTCGGAATTGTATCCAAAATTTCCTACGGCAATGATTAACCAAGACACAACCAATTAACCATAAACTGAAACTAGAATGGTCCACAGTATGGCATTAAACGTTATCTATCTAGCAGTTATTTCATCACGTTTGTCCCTCGCCTCTACACAAATCTGATCTGTAATCTGGCCTGGTGGTGCTGTGAAACATTCTAAGCAAAGCAATTGATAGTTTTTGTTATATTGGCCTATGTTATCAGCGGTATAATACTCCCTACAACAGAAGCATAGCCAGACTGGGCTGTACTAGACTGGAATGGACGACACTATTGAGGGTAAATCAACAACTCCAGCCTTATATCACACAGTATTTACAATTTTTAAAGCTGTATCGTCTTAAAAGTGTAATTTCATGCTTTGAAGCTCAATATACTCTATGTACTGTGTCTAAACCTGCTTTTCCTCTGTGTACTTTTTTTTTTTTTTTTGTGATCAGATTTTTTATTCAAGTATTTATCTCATCTGCAGCTCTACAGGTTACAGTCCGATTACGTTTTTGTTTTTTTACCCCCTTTTCAAACCGCACACCTGAGGCATATACACAGAAGAAAAAAATAAAATAAAAATAATAATAATAATAGTAATAATAATAATAAATACAAAAAATAAAATAAATAAATACAAAATAAGCAATAGCAATACAATTTAATAATAATAATAATATTAAATGCAAACAATAAAATGAATAATTTTTTTTTTTTTTACGAATAAATAAAAAATAAGCAATATCAATACAATTTAATAATATAAAAAGTAAAATAATAAATATAAAAAGTAAAATAATAGTAATATAAAAAGTAAAATAATAATAATAATATAAAAAATTTAATAATATAAAAAGTAAAATAATAAATATAAAAGGTAAAATAATAAATAATATAAAAAGTAAAATAAGTAATCCCATCCAGGTTTGAATTCCTTACATACAGTAATTGCAAATTTCCTCCACCAAAAGACACCAGCAGAAATTGCATTGTACATATTCATTATACAATATACATTTTAAAAAAGAACTGAGTGTACAAATATTTTCTATCTTTCATGAATATACAGTTTCACAAAAACTGAAACGTAATATTTTCCTCTGTGTACTTCCTCTATTATATTTCATCCTCTTCCTCCCGCTGTACATTTACATTTTAAACCCACTCTGCTGCTTTTACTGCACTCTCTTGATTTAATACCATCTAGACCAGAACTGAACTACCTCGTGTTTTTAAAATGACTTCTCCGCACCAGCACCACCACCAGCACCACCAGCATCCACTCTGTAGTCGTAGTCTGCTGCTCTTCTTTCATGTGAGTCTAGGGGCCCCGGAGTACTTTTCAGGGGCCACATCAGACGAGGTGGAGATGTGGGTGGGGGCTCTGTCTGCAGTTTGTACGACGCAGCGGGATACGGCTTTGGAAAAGTTCTGACTCTGTAATGCGCCTGAATACACCGCTGAGAGAAGATACTGCAAAGGTGAAGTGAATAATGGTGGGAGCAGTAGTAGTTGTTGTAGTAGCAGTAGTTGTTGCAGTTGAAGTAGCTGTGGAAGTGGTGGTAGTAATATAGCAGCAGTAGTAATAGGAATAATACTAGAAGTTGTGGTATTGATAATGGTAATAGCAGAAATAGTAGTAATAGTACAGATAATGGCAGTACTTGTAGTGGTAGTAGTAGCAGTGGTAGTAGTAGCAGTGGTAGTAGTAGCAGTGGTAGTAGTATTAGTAGTAGTTGTTGTTATTATTGTACTGTTGCATTTGTGATATAGCTGTTTAAGCTGTAGCACTGATAGTAGTAGTAGTACTCGTAGCGGTGGAAGTAGTAGTAGTAATTTATAGTACAGATAGCAGTAGTAGTAATACTGTTGCAGAAGTAGTGGCTGTAGTAGTAATAGTAGCAGCAGCAGCTTTAGTAGTTGTTGTAATAATACTAGAGGTAGAGATATTAGTAATAGTAGTGGTAGAAGTCGTAGTAATACTACGTAGCAGTCTTACTGATATAGTAGTTAAATCTGTAATACTGTAGTATTAGTAATATTACAGATAATGGTAGTTATACTAGTAGCAGAAGTAGTAATCGCGGAAGTAGTGGTAGTAATAATAGTTGTAATAGTAGCAGTAGTGGTAGTAAGACTACTAATAGTAATAGTAATAGTACAGATAGTGGTAATAGTTATAGATGTAACAAAAGTAATGTTAGTAATGGTAATATTAGAAGTAAAGTAATTGTTGTTGTAGTAGCGATATTAGCGATATAGTTATTGAAGTTGTAGCATTGATAGTAATGGAAGCAGTAGTAATAGGACAGATAGCAGTACTAGTAATATTGCTGTAGAAGTAGCAGAAGTGGTGATTGTAGTAGTAATAGTAGCAGCAGCAGTAGTTGTACATGTTGTTATACTGTACTAGTAGTAGTAATAGTGCAGATAGCAGTAGTTTTAATAGTAGAAGTACTAATAGCGCAAGTTGTGGTATTAATAATAGTTGTAGCAGTAGTAGCAGTGGGAGAAGTAGGGTAGTAGTAGCAATCGTAACAGGAGTAGTAACGTAAGTAGTGGTAGTAGTAATAGTTGTTGAAGTATCTGAAGTAGTGGCTGTAGGACTAATAGTAGTAGTATTGATAGTAGAGGAAATAGGTTGATTGGATTTTGCCCCTTTTACTTGATTCTAGTTTAAATTTCCGTCGGTCTTGTTTGAGTTTTGTTTTATTTCGTTGTGTTTCATTCAACACAAAACTTCCAACAAGTACTCTGAAAACTACTGCGTTTTATCATGGACTGTCAATCATCCAGCCCCGCAGAGATTTGAGGGCAAAGCTGAAGACATGAGTAGCATTTTCAAATTAGGCCGACTGTAAAAGGCTGTTCTGTTCCCTGAAGCACACGTCTCTCTTTAAAACGCAGTACTTTTTGAAGCTATGAGTACTCTTAACCTCGCTCTCTGTCAGAGGAACGGGGACACGGATGGTACATAAAAGATTAGCTCTGCATTTTAATTCAAAACAGAACTAAGTCAGTTTCAGTGATAGAGCGTCCCCTGTATGTCCCTTTATGAGAATACAGTACTTCATCAGGGAGCAGACTCAAAAGTATTTTATTTATTTTTTATTGAAATAAGACAATACGATCACGTACAAAAAAATATTACGTTGCCTGATGTGTATAAAAAAGCCAGAGTTTCCCAGGAGAACTGTTTTCGGGTCGTGTCGGCCATATTGCAAAGGTAGATTTCCGACCAGAGACGACAACTTCAACAACTATATCACTAATACCTTTACTACTACTACAACAACTACTACTACTGTCACTGCTACTACTATTACAACTACTACCACTACTTTTGTTACATCTCAACTTTTACCGCTATCTGTACTATTACTACTACATCTGTTTCTTCTACTACTATTGCTATTATCAATACTATAAATTCTACTACTGCCATTACTAATGCTGCTACTTTTACTATTACTACTACAGCTGCTGCTACTACTACTATTGTCAGTACTACAAGGTCTACTATTACCATTACCATTACTAATACCGTTAACTTTACCTAGTTTTCCGCCTAGCGACAGCAGAGGGAGATGCCGGATGTTTCAAACACCCCAAAAATACATATTTCACCAGGTAAAATATTACTTAGTTTTGCTTTAATATCCTTTGTATTTGGGCCATCGATATCCAAACCTCACAGTACACAATTATCACGATATTCATCATTCATCTAATTTACTCACGATATTTATTGAGATATTTTGGAAAGGATAACAGAATTATAGATATGGTACTTTTTGTTCCAGTTATATTGTCGTAGTAATAGTACAGATAGTGACAGTTGTACTAGTAGCAGAAGTAGTAACGGAAGTAGTGGCAGTAGGACTAATAATAGTAGTAGTTGTAGAAGTTGTAATACTGTAGTAGTAGTAATAGTACAGAGAGCAGTAGTTGTAATAGGAGCAGAAGTACTAATAGTGGAAGTAGTGGTAGTAGTAATAGTTGTAGCAGTGGTAGTTGGAGAAGTAGCAGTGGGAGAAGTAGTACAATAGTAATGGAAGTAGTAGTAGAAGTAGTAGATTGATGGCCAAAGTATCACAGGAAGCTACAAAAGTTCCTGATCGTTTTCTTCTTCGTATTTTCCCCCCAAAATAATTGTGTTTTTGACTCTCTGAACACTGATGAAAAGTCTCACGTCACAGTCAAAAAAGTGAGTTACGCCGTAGGAATCCACAGGGAAACGTCTCCAGACTTTGAGCTAATGTTAATTGGCTAAAAAACTGTCAGCATTCGACTCGGGTAAATGAGTTTCTGCCCCCACAGAGAGGTGAAAGTGTGAGTATGGAAATGTACTGTAGTGAGACGTTTGAAACGAGTAACTTTACACCTCATCAAAAATCTGTATTAACATGAAAACTCTGGCTTTTTCACAAACATTTAAACTACCACAGAAGACAATAATTGAGTCAAAATGCGGAGAAGTGTAGATAGTACTTCACCTGTTTTGGAGCGTGTTTGTCGAGTTCAGTCTCTTGACTTTTGTCCTTTGCAGTGTTCAGAAAAAAATGAACTTTGTAAAGTACAAGATTACATACACATTATATATAGATTTGAGATACTGTTCTGTAAAATTCTGACAGATGAATGTGCAAAATAGGCTTGTTATATAATGTTATTTTTCAAAATCATGTGTAGATTTACTCAAATAATGAACATGACAGGAGAATTATAAGATAAATATAACTATTACTGTATGTGTAATATCAACGTCAGGACAAATAAACTATACAATGTTTGCTTTTTATTTTATTTTTTTATATATAAATTAAAATGACATTCAATTCAGTGGTGTCGTTTAAATCTAATCAAATATATTTATGATTTATGAAACATCTTTTGTTTATACAGTGGTCCCTTGTTTATCGCTACGTTCTAAAAATAACCGGCAAAAGGTGAAATCCGCGAAGTATCAGCTTTATTTTGTACATTTATTCTATGTTTTTGGCTGTAAAACCCCTCACCACACACTTTATACACTTTTCTCACACAGGCGTTAACATTTTCTCACATTTCTTTCTTGTTTAAACTCTCTCAAAGTTCAAACCTTCGTCGGCGCAGAACACCGTGTTTCATCGACATTGTGGGTTTTGTCGGGGAGAAAACAAATTGCAAACATACAGCACTTCGGAGTCACACTGCGATCCAACGTTTATGTAAATTTGGACAATGCACCCTCATACGCCGTAAAAAAGAATGTAAAGTTGCACTAAAAAAATCCACGACACAGCGAGACCGCGATATAGCGAAGGACAACTGCGTATCTGCCTAGTTTCACCAAGGGCCACATCAGCAAAATGGTTCGTCTCAAATTTGCAAAGATATAAAAAATATGTTTGTGTAACTGCGCACATTTTAAGACAGTCATACATTTAAATTTACCTTGTCGCGGGCCACATAAAATGACATGGCGGGCCGCATTTGGCCCCGGGGCCTTGAGTTTGACACATGTGGCCTAGTATATGTAAATGTAGACTATGTTTGATTTATCTGATCTGTTTGTTTAAAAATATTTCATAAACATTACATATGAGTGTTGCCTCTTTTCTTTAGTCGTCCAGACCCCGCTCAGTTTAGCAGCTCTATTTAAAATGTGTTTGTGGGCGGAGTTTAGGTGTTTAGTTTCACTTTAACCTAGAAATATCGTCCCGCCCCTCCCTGTACCCCCTTCTCCCTGCACTTTGTATACTTTTTATGATAATTCCAGTTGTTCTTTGCGCTCCTGTGTTAGCTTATAGATCTCAGCTGTCCGACCGCATCCACGTCTGCGCTCGTGGTTCGCTCTTTTGACCCGGGCGATAATAGCGTTCACCCGCGTGACAGGTAGAATTAGCATACAGAGTGGCTTGGCTATATTTTTATATTATTTTGGATTGTTTTCAGAGCATGGATAGAGGCTTTGGTAGGAGCTGTACAAGAGCAGGTTAAATTTAGACATTATCTTGGCCTTTAGCGGAGAAGATTTTGCACCTGTCACAGAGCTAAAGCTAACAGTAATTGAAAAAAAAAAAAGAATACGACTGTGATATTTGTTCCTATGGGTTTAAAGGTGAAATACGTGACTTTTCGGGTGGAGAGTCACCTGCTCAAATGCAAAAAATATAAAATACATGCAGGATGGATTAGTTAAAAGTTAAAAGTCATACTGTGGTGCCTTAATGAGCAAAAGAATATCTTACGTTACATAGTTGGACAGACGCTTAATTTATTGAACTGGAAAAGCAAAAAAAAAAAACCCAAAAAAAAACAATTCACCAAAAAACTTCTGAGAGACATAATGCAATACTTACAACTAGAAAAAAAAAATTAATTCTCACTTTGAAACAAACAAGAGCTTTTTCATACCATCTGGCAGCTTTTTATTGATTATTTTAATAATAAATACTGAGACAGTCCTCCTATTGTGTATAAATGTATAAATATAAATATGTGTATAGATTTGTATGTGTATGTATATATATGTGTATGTGCAGGTATTCACTTTTGTTATTTTTTTATATATATATTTATTTTTATTTATGCATTTATGTTTTTAAGTGTTATTATTTTATTATGTATTTTTTATTATTTAGTTTATTTTTTATTATTATTCTCTTTTTCTTTCTCTTGTCCTATATTTTAAAAACAATAATAATAATTAAAAAAAAAAGCCATACTGTGAAACATTCCAGGTAAAGCAGTGGAGACAAGCATGTAAAGGACCCCAACCTGAAAATTACATTAAGACCCAGTAACTTTTTAGCCAAAAGTTAACCCAAACATCAGCATTTTTTTTTCCGTTTTTTATATTTTTTATTGCAAAAAAAAAAGAAAAGAAAAAAAAAGTGAAAAACAGGTCTTTACTCAGAGCGAGCTTGCATCTCCACAAACCTGACTTTTATTTGGCCTTAATGAGGACCTGCTCCTGCTTGTTCACTATAATATTCCACAGTATGGCATAAAACATATCCGTCTCCATGGTGAAAGTTCTGAAGTATCGTTTTAAAGTTTCTGTAGCTGATTTTACTTTGGACCAAACTGTTTAACATGAACTTGTTTTTTTTTTTTACATTTTTGACAAAGTTATTCCTCACTTTTACCTTATATATTCCAAGCATTATTCACAGTGATGAGTTTATAAGAGTTTTTCACAACTCTCAGAGACCAGAGTGTAGTTTTGCCGTGACAGTAAAGCAATAACTAGCATGCTAACACGCACTTCTGATTTATAATTAGATGCAAACAGCACACAGTGGACTTACTTTGACCTCAAGAGCTGATTATACAATATATCTGCATTTTGGCAAGACAAAATTTGGGGGAAAATGTAAAGTACGGGAACTTTAACTTTTCTATTTCCGTGTAAACATGCAGATGACACCAGAAAGTTACACAGTGTTGCATTAACAAAGAATCTTCATACCATACTACACACTATAGGAGAAGATCAGCCTATGAAATTAAGTAAAAAAAACAGAAAATAAAAAGTACTTCAGTCCGCCGTTCTTTCCGTGTCTCGTTCACACCTGCACGATCGCGTTGACATTATTAAATCCGCAAAGGAGATCTGTCTCATCAACGTAATATGTAACGAGCGCGGCGACACCTTACAAGTGACGGAGCCGAGCCGGGTGTTAGCGTCATTAGGAAGTGTT
This sequence comes from Periophthalmus magnuspinnatus, assembly GCF_009829125.3. Taxonomy (NCBI): domain Eukaryota; kingdom Metazoa; phylum Chordata; class Actinopteri; order Gobiiformes; family Gobiidae; genus Periophthalmus; species Periophthalmus magnuspinnatus. The sequence goes on from NC_047144.1 coordinate 20,310,371, forward strand.
AAAGTGCACTTAGCATTAGCGATCGCTGCGTGCGGGAGGTGTGCGCGAGGTGACGAGAGCCGCTCCGATGTTGGCGATCACCAGACGCCTTTGTAAAGAGCTGTGAGGTTTTAAAGCGTCAGAAGAGCTGTTGTGCTCACGTTGAAGTACGAATATGAGCGAGTTTATGCTAAACTTAAAAGATCCGTGTTATTGCTAATCTGACGTTGCGCTGTTGACCATCTCATCTCGCTGTTAACGTGCTGTTCCATCATAAAACACGTTGCCTTTTTCCTGTAAATCCTCCGTTTCACCTGCAAGTGTCTCGGCTGGTCGCAATAACACAAGTTTTCTACACA